>NC_056744.1:558313042-558330542 GCF_019279795.1 Protopterus annectens | reverse complement strand
AGGAGCTACACTAACAGTATTCATATAAAGATGAACTGAATGTGTGGTAGAGTTATGGGTAGCACATTGGAAAAGGAAGTATATTTCCTTTTTGATGTACTGTGTGTTAATGTTTAGTGTTGTCGATGTAATGAATTGTCTGCATGTTATGGGTGATGTTTTCGCATCTGCCATTTAATTTCAGCCTTTTATTATATACTTTTTATCTATCTATTTATATTTATATATGTCTATAGATAGATTGATGAGCATACAGTATAATAAGACATCACTTAAAATGGCATCATAAAAACTCTTTTTATTACTTGCAGTCAACATTTATCACATGCAATTCCTTTAACAGTGCGCTAAACATTAATGTGAGTTTTAATCTTGTACAAGCTCTAGATGGCAGCATGCCATTTTGCATTTCTATTCTCACTTGTGCCACAATCCTAATAGCTTCTTGCGTTGCTTCACTCTAACAGCTGATATTCTTGAACTTTCACATAAGTAACCACTGACACAAAGTTTAAAATAAACACAAGTCATTTTATTTCTTTAGATAATCATAAATATGGAAATTTAGCACAACAGTTTGACATAGATTTATTACCTGGCAAGTATACATTTTTCTTTGCATTTACCTGTCTGTTTTTCTTGACCAGTACTGCAGCCTAATTAAATCTTATTTTGTATTCTCCCAAAAATTTTCTAGGTATCCCTCATAGTTTTCCAATATAATCTAATGGCTTAATATTTAGTGTTTCAGTAATGTTCCCCCTCCCCTGCCACATAATGTTCATAATTGCCAGGTATAGAAGACACTCCCAAACCCCTGCTGTATCACCTGTCATATCTCTGGCTCCATTTCCACTGTCTGTTGGTATACTAAGGTGAAAACGTTTACTACCACTCTTATACTCCCCTTCATCAGACCACTCTTCCAGGTTTCTTCTCTTAGGATTCATGCTTTCATTTGGTGACAGTTCATTTTCCAATGCTTTGCTGGATTCTAGCATCAACACTATTATTTTGTTTTCCTAGCTTGTAAGGCCTATTGACTTGTGTATCCAAACCACCAGTCTATTTGATAAATTAAATGATCAAAACCAGCACAACCTTTGTAATATCTGGGCCTCCAGTCCTTCTGACACTAATATTTTAAAAATGAGCTCTTCAAGACCTATTCTGCTGTTCATTGATTTTTATACTCACTTTATTTAGCTTAGATATGATTACTAATAAATCATTTTGGAGTCCCATTTGCCCCTTAATTCTCTCTGACTTTGGCTCTTGTTCCAGTATGTTTGCTTAAGTTGCACCGTCTCCTTTTTCTACATTCTCTAGGATAGGTCATATATTTCCAATATCTACAATAATGGCATTTATCTTATTTAAAATATTATTATGAAATAACATTATATCTTACCACTGAGTTAGGCATATTTCTTCCTTCATCCACTCCTACTCTGTTTTATTGTGCAGATAGTTATTGCATTTACACTTTTATTTTTCTCCAATTTAGCCAGTTCCTTACTCTACCTTCTTACGTCCAAGTTCAAATATTTCTTTGTTCACTCTTTCTCTAATATATAGCATAAGTAATTATGAAGTTCATTATTCTATTTCCACTTACAGATAAGCCCCTTATCTCAGGGTTTTTAGAAACCATATTTATTGCTTCTGTTTACTCCAAGTGTTCAAAACTCCACATCTGCACTTTTTTCTTTCTTAGGTTGCACCTGCTTGTTCATTTCCCCTCTTCTATTGTGCTACATATGTTCACGTCACCCTTTTTTAAACTCCTTTCTCCATCTCCAAACTCTTACCCCTTCAGCTACTGCTATTAACCTACCTTCTACTTCAGTTTGAGCTGCTGCATCCTCTTCATCCTCAATTCCTCTTCTCTCACAAATTTATCCAGTTGCAACATAGTCTACCTAGCATCATCCTCTGCAGTTCCACTGAGCACAAGGCAGGTGAAAGAATATTTACTTCTCGGGCATTGCTGAAAATGATGTGTGTGGTATCACTTATAACAGGAAGAACCTCAAGGCATTGTCAGTAGTCCTAAGGAGCAGTTCACACTGAGTATAATTTATACATAATCTTGGGGTTCAGACACCTCATTGGAATTTTGTAAGGTTGGAAACTTTTACATAAAAGTAGAGAGCCCTTTCTTTGCTTTTGGTGCTGAGAAAATAGATCAGGTTAAGGAGAAATGGATTTTCACAGATCCCAGTAATGCATCTGATACTTACGGTTAAATGTACTGCATTTCAATCTGCAGTAAAGATCTGTTGAAAAAAAACAAGTTGCACTTTAAACCCAAAAGACACACAGCAAATCCCAGTGGAACATGGAAGTAACTAACCAACTGTCCTCAGCAAGCTTAAACAAAGCAATAGCGGGTAACACAATTCAAAATTAAGTTGAGTGTTTTCATCCAAACATACAGGACTTTTATCAGAATGAAACATTCTGTAACAGTAGACATGTTTAAATACATTATCATGTGATCTTAATTCAAGTCATGTGATGCAAAACAATCATTTTTTTTCATGATATTAAAACAGTCATTCTTAAAGAGACAGGTAAACACCTGCATATATTCTACTTGAACATATAAAATAATGCTTAAACTTTCATACTATAAACATTCCCTAATAATACAAATAAATAAAAATATTTTTTTTATTTCTTATGTTTAAAAGATAATTATAAAACAGCTACATTCTTGTTATAATCTGGCTCCCCATATGTCACAACAGAACTCAAAGTTATACTGTCGTGTAAGCCTGGGTTAGTTAACAAACAGTCTGGCATTGACAGTAGCAGCAGCACAGCACCAGTTATCATCACCATCTCCTTTCAGCTTATCCCAGTTAGGGTTCACCACAGTGGAACAGTCTGCAGAATGACTGACAGTGGAGTTTTACAATGCCGAGTTGCCAGCCTGGCACCCAGCCTTCCACAGAAGGCACACACACGCACACACTCACACCTAGGGCCAATTGAGACTGTCCAATCCACCTACAGCATGTCTTTGGGATGTGGGAGTAAACTGAAGTACCCAGAGGAAACCCATGCGACCACAGAGAGAACACACATTCTCCACACAAAAGGCACCCCAGCTGAGAATCGAACTTGAGAACCTCTTGCTGTGACACGGCAACATTATAATTCCAACAAATGTATCTTGCTGAGAAGATGCTGTGGTGATTTGGATTTTATAAGTTGTACTTTAAACTACTGTATCTTGTGCATGCAAAAGTGTTTTTACTTCTACCTAAGTGAGGGGCATTCATTCCAGTGCCAAAGAACCATTGTTCAATTGTCTTAAATGGGAATTTTTATTTTACAGTCTGCAAACAAGCTTTCCACTGAAGATTTCCAGAAAAGAAAAGAAAAATACATTCAATGTCTTTACACCCTAGCTACTGGGATTTCCTTATTTCAGGGTCTTTTGACCCTCGAGGAGCACTGTGAAGTAGCCCTGTATTCTGTATTCACTCTGTCAGGGAGATCCACAAAACTGAGAATAATTTCTTTCGCAGCAGCATTGGCTCATCTGTAGACTTGAACCAATTTCCCTTGTAGACACAGTTGCTTAAATGACCCTGTCTGGCAGACACTAAACTTTCTCTTACTGAGAATGGATATACCTTTTTGGTTTTGTCAGTTTCACAATAAGTAGGTTCCTTTTCCAGAGTGCATAGCACTATAGCAGTCCTTCTGCAAAGTTTTTCTTGAGTCTGTCCACCTGATAGCAAGCAGTTAGGAGCAGTGCAGGGATGACTGGAAAAAGAAACTTGAATAAATATCGGAAAGGCTAACTGATTGTATCAGTCACCCTAAAGTATATATCTTCTTCTAACAGCAGATAGGCTTTAGAATTCTTTTGTTCTGTCTCTGCAGTGGATTGAATCCAGCATTTACCGTGGCTGTTTTCCATATCCCAGTTCATTAATGTTTGACTAAGAACACAACTTGGAAGAAGACGGGGTAGCTGAAGTTACTTTATTTCACATCATGTAAGGTTGTCACTCCTTTCTAACCTCTTGAAACTTTTATGTCTGAGAAGTTGGATGGTATATAGATTTTATGTACTAAACTCTAAAGTTGATGGTACCCTTGGTGATGGTACCATTTGGTCTGTGTTGACAACAGATATTCAATACAGATGTTAGATTTTGTCCAGAAGATGAGGGCTTGTATTTCAGTTGTAGGATGCACGTCAAAACAGGATATGTCCAGGGGCCTCACTACAAAGAAAATACCTTAATTCAGTCCTTTTACTGAAGAGCTGAGAAAATAATTCTTAAATGGCATGGTTTCATGTATTCTGCTTTTATATGTTTTTTGTTACCTACTATCACCATAACTCTCAACTGTCCAGATTTTCACAGACCGTGTAGATTTTTGGCTGGTATGTTTGATCTTTTCCTCATACAATATGTGGTTTTCTGGCAAATAATTGCAGATGGAAGTCATTAAATAATGACAGACAATTGAATTTCAGACTTCATATCATTTAGAAAATGCGTGCAAACATAAAAACTTTTATTCTATCAACTTTCTAAGCTTATAAGAGTACTATTTAAAGTATGTTTCTATTTTTGAGCATTTGTCCTCCAATTATTTTTGCTTTGTGCCGATATACTAGGCTAAGAGGTTGAGCAGTATGATTATTACTTGATATGCCAGGGAACTAGCATGATTGTTGTACAGCAATACATGAAGCCAGAATTCATAGTTATTTTATATACTGTATCTTGTGGTTATGCAGATACAAGAGCTCTTCACTGTAGAAAATGGACTTTTTATTTGGTTTGAAGTTCAGAATGGAATGGAATTAGTAGAGACAGATCTAACACTTATTCCATACTATTCTTGGTTACTGTTGAACAGAGGCAGCTTTCTTTCACCAGGTAAGCAACATGTTTGTCTGGTTTAATATTTCCTGAAATATTCTGATTTCCAATTTATATGTTAGTCTGGGTATGAAATGATAGTAATTTCTTTCAGTTAGAGGTTGCCACAGTGACTCACCGGTCTGCAGATCAATTGGCAGTGGAGTTTTTAAGGTATGGAGTTGCCAGCATGGTACCCAACCTTCACAGAAGGCACACATACATACACATACCTACTTGCATGTCTTTAAAACTCATTTGACCGCAGGGAGGATATGCAGACTCCACACACAAGGAACTCCAGCCGAGAAATGAACCGGTGAACCTCTTACCAGAAGGTGACAACACTTACTACTCCACAATCGCTGCTGACTAGTCTAGGTATGAAATGATACTGGTGAATAATTTCTCATAGACAGCCTTACATTCATTTCTGAAAGCAACTTGAATATAAGATTTCACCATTTCTTTAAGCTGCTGAAAAGAGATTTCATTGGACATCCCCTTTAGTTAGCTTGTTAAATATCCTGTTAAATTAAAATAATAAGGAAACCTTGAAATTTAGAAATGGCATAGAATTATTTTATTCTTACTTAATGATATACTCAGAAACATAAGTGCATATACAATGTCAGTTCTCCTGAAGGAGTAGTGCTTATGCAATGTGTTAATTAATACCATCCTTTGTTTCTGTCAATTTAGAATGTTTCAAGGAAGGTGGCTAGCTATGTGTCTTAAACACACATTTTGTAAATAACAGCAAACAATTTTAGAAGTGCAAAAAATGTGCATTTGAGATGTATGCCTTTTAACACCTTTAGCCATATTATGTGAAACAAGTTAAAATGAAATAAACACCTAATTATTTTATTAGTGCATCACATAACAACTTCTGTTTTAGCATTCCCTCGGTATACTTGTGGAATTTTAATTGCCTTTCCAATGGGCTCAAGTGTACAGAAGTGTTTGCATATGTTTAAAAAGGATAATCCTAACTTTCTTACTTAGAATATAAGTATTCTAAGCTGTTAAAATATGGATTATCTTTCATGAATGTTTGATCATATTCTTTATGATTAATAAGAAGGCAGGTAGGCTGCTTTGGTTATAAAGGGAACCATTTTTGAATTATTGGAACAAAAGTGAGATGAGGAAAGGAAATTAATTATTCCTAAGTATCTTTTAGAAGAGATCAGTGTTACTAATTTATATATTCTGCTAGGAATGAATCCGAATGATCTCACTAGAGTTCTAAGGTAATGGAATATTTTATAAGGACTAGGGTATGAGGAAGTAGTCTGAGAAGGTATACTTTGGTTCTGATGTTCTTAGGATTCTTTCAATGAGTAAATTTATTGATTCGGACATGTCTACAGCGTGCTTGTTGACTAGCCATAGATTGTCAAAAATACTGATTAGTACGTATACATTTTTTTCAGCCTTTTCCAACATATTCAAGAATAGAGAAGCTACAAATCACTCAACAACATGGTCATTTGGTAGATAACCGTCACACTCACCTTATTCCTCTATCTGGACACAGGCCACTGAAACCGTTCATGAATAATTAAATAGAGGAATTTTACGAGAGTTGATGAAGACTTTTGCATAAGGAATTACAGCAATATTCTCAATATGCTGACCCAGATGGATGAAAAATGTTTAAAGGCGGAAGGGAGTCATGAGTTTTAAAAGACTAAATTAAAGCTTCCTTCCATTATTTGAGAAATGTACTGTGAAAATATCAAAAGGGCTGATGGAGGCTCAATGCATGCAGATTCAATAGTATCTAGTCTTGAAGGTGATACAGGAACTGAAAGATATAATTCATAATGTTTTAGAAATACAGTAAATTAACCTTCCCCATCAAAACAAGCTTTTTAGAGTATGTAGAATCGTGCTCAGTGAGAAAGTAAAAGGAAGAGAACAAGTGAGCAAATCATGGGGACAAGAAATAAACGAATAAAGAATAAAATGCCAATTAAACATGTTGACTAAACTTCTAGCCCTTAGATAAACTGTTCATGTGTACACACACACACACACACATGCATACTCACAAACACACACACACACATACACAGTCTACTTTTTTCAGTTGGCAAAGCCAGTTCATGCACTTTTGTACTCCAGCAAGGTAAGCACTGATGTTTCCATCTATCTGTTGGATATGCAGTGAAGGACCTCTGGGAGATTGATTCCATACTTTCTGAGATGATTTGGGATTCAGTACAGTAGAACTGCATTGCTGCACAAATGACACTGCCGAGCTAGGATTTTCACTGTGTAATACCTTAAACATCAGATAGTGGATGCCCATGGAATATACACATATGACCCCTTTAAGACATGCATGTGCTTTAGCTACATGGCATTTGAATGCCTGTGACATTTTACTGGACTAGCCACTGTCTGGTTATATATGTGTATGGTAGGTTAACAAGACACACACTGACACTATGTTTCCAAACTTAATAGCATTATAAACTGTTACAGCTGGGAAGATAGCCAATGCAGACAAAGGGTAATGTGAAGAAAAGGCATGAGCAAAGAACTTGTGAGAATAAGTTTTGGTAGATTAAATCTACTGCCAATCATTAGTGGACCGGAGTTCCACTGTGGCGACCCCTAACCGGGAAAAGCCGAAAGATACAACGTACAACTTCTTTATTCAGACACAGACTGATTAAGATGCACAAAAGTAAACAATGGATGAAGACAAAATGTGGCTACATAGTACATTGTGGATGGCAGGCACAGCAAATGATAGGGCTTACAAGTGTTTACAAAAGATGTGTCTTAAGATGCAGGATACATATTATAATAATGCTATTCAAAATTCTACAGGAATGCTAAGTACAAGAATGTCATATAAAGTAAATAACTTAGCATAATAAATAAAACAAGAATTCCGTCATAATTTTCAGCATAGTAGACTGAAGTAAGGAAAATGCTTAATTAGTAAGGTTTAGCAAAGACAGTAGGAGAATATCAGATGATAGTAATATCTCTCTCCCTCTCTATGTCTCGCTCTGTCTCTTACACATGTGCACATATGCACAAATATATGTCTCATTAGAGCATGGGCAAACGGTACATCAGCAACCTAATTGCAGAATGAATGTCCTCCAGCATGGTATTAATGTACAAGTAATGCCTGCTGAAAAATGAATTTGATGCTTCACTGCAGCAAATCAAGCTGCCGTGGAGCTCGGACTGAGAAAACTGAATGGCTGCCATTATTTTATGCTCACTAAGCAGTGCTTTTGCTGTTTAGTGAGTGTAAAAATATGAAAAAAAAGAAGTAAAAAAAAATTGCATATGTGTGTGTGTCTTTATGGGCAGGATTCACGAAGGCTTGCACGGAGTCTAAGAGTAGTGTAAGACTCCATGCAGCCTTCGCGATCCAGGAACAGCCCAAAGTCCGTGTAAGAGACAAGCTAAAACGTCTCTTACATGGAGTGGGCGTGGATAAGCTAATCACCTCACTTGCAGCCGAATAGCATGCAAATGAGGATGATTAGCGATCCAGGAAGCCCAGAACAGACCGTGTAAGAGCCGTTTTAGCTGCAGAAATGTACTCAGTTGACAACTGAGTACGTTTCTGCAAAAACCGCAATGGAGCCATGTCAGCTCCAAATAAAGGGTGCATATGACTCAGGCAGCATGCCAATGGCCAAATATGTGGCCATTGGCAAGGTAACCTGATGCAAAAGTAATAAAAATATAATTTTTTTTCTCGGCGATCGCCGATGTTTAAACCCAGTGCAGCCCTGCGCAAACGGGCTACGCTGCATAATACATAAAAATGAAGGTTATAAACCCACAAATGTGGGTTTTATGCAATACATGGATTTTCAATGCAGAGACCAGCAGACCAAAAACAACATGGCCACCGTGTAGTGGTTGCTAAGGGGGGAAGCTGAGTCTAAGAGATGTAACTAAGCATTAGTAGGCAATCTGATGCAAATGAGTGTTAGTATACTGAATTCCACTGTCACATAGCAAATGAGCACATTCTGAGTAGTGTAAGAGTTACAGAAGGGGGAGGAACAGAGTAGGAGATAGGTGACATCACAGGGGGGAATGGCAGAAAGAAATGCAGTTCATTGGAGGTCAGAGTTACATGACAGATGTCAGACACATATCATGGAAAGAGGAGTGCCACAACATAAGCATGGGAAAGTCAAGAAATGGAAGGTGTACACTTTTGCCTACACCAAAGTTTCTTGCTGGTGCATCTTGCGTGTGCGTGCCATGAAGCGCGAGTAAGACAGTGTGTGCGCGTGTAAGGCAGTCTGAGCATGTGGGAGCGTGTTGGGAGACACTGTTTGCATGGGTGTGCGCGCGTTTGAACCCAAATAAGCAGATTCTGAACCGTGTAAGCATGTGTGTGCATGTGTAAGCCACTGTGAGTGTGTTTCTGCTGGTATACACGCTGCTCCCCCCTGAGGAAACAGAAAGGAAAAAGGAAGCAACAGAATTAGTAGGAAGCTACCAGGGAATACTGCTGGAGCTAGCAGGTGAAAACAATTAGAAGCAGGCAATTACACAGGCAGAATGGTAGCTCAGCCCAACACTTAAAAATCTGCAAACAGCAGTGCAAGATGTTTCTCTCAAGAGACACTGCAAAACAGGAGTAAGCTATTAGAAGTGAAAACTGAAAAAGCTGAACTCAGAGCAGAAATGTCAGGGGCTGCCATAGCTGTCATAATGAGACATAGGCGACTTGCTGAGGGTGGTGACAATGCAGATGGTGCCAGACAACCCACAGTGAGGAGACGGAGAAGAGTGTACAGGCCCAGGGTCACCTACCACGGGTTACATGAGCTGGAGATAGTAGAGTGCTATAGAGTGGACAGAGACCTCCTGCAGCAAATAGTGGAGCTGTGCAAGCCACGCCTCACACACAGAACCAACAGAGGGGAACCCATCCCAGTGGAAACCAAGGTATGTGTTGGCCTAAGAATACTAGCAACAGGTACCTTCCAGAGACCAACTGGTGATATGATGGGGATATCACAGGCATCAGCCTCCAGGGTACTGCACCAGTTCCTGGATGCCATGTCAGCACATGTCGGTAATTATGTATATTTCCCCAATGCCCGTGAGGTATTGGCTAGCAATATGCGTCTCTTCCAGCAAATAGCAGAATACCCTGAGGTAGTGGGTGCAATAGACTGCATGCACATATGCATAAAAGCACCAGCCGGTGAGCGGGGTAGGGCCTACATTAACCGCAAGGGCTTCACCTCCATCAACTGCCAGGTCGTGTGTGATGCCCAGGGCATAATAATGAATGTATGTGCTGGCTGCCCTGGGAGTTACCACAATTCCCACATCTGGCATTTGATGCAGCTGTACCAGACATTTGCCAATGGGGACATCCCACACGGACACCTAGTGGGGGATGCAGGTTATGCACTGGAGCCGTGGCTGATGACACCCATCAGAAACGCACACACACCTGAACAGGAACGCCATAATGAGGCACATGCACAAACACGCAATGTAATAGAGCGTGTGTTTGGGCTGCTCAAGTCACGGTTCTGGTGTCTGGACACATCTGGTGGAGCCTTGCAGTACACACCAACTACATGTACCCAAATTGTCATGGTATGTGCTATGCTACATAATATGATCTTGCGAAAACAGCTGCAGCAGGACCAGCATAGGGCTGGGCCAAACAGCCCCCCATTGCCAAGGCCATCACAGGCAGAGCGTGACTCGGAGGAGGAACAACCTGAGCCTGCCCCAGTAGGCAGAAGGAGGCGTGCCCAGTATGCCCCGGCCTTGGCAAAGATGCAAGGCATAGCACATACACTGGCTCAGTAGGAACCCTGGGAATGATACCCCCTCTGACTCACTCAAATAATAACATGGATGCCTAAAATGACATGACCTGCTCACAAACATGTACAGGGAAGTGTAATATGCGCATCTGACAGAGGCAGCCCTGCAGCACCACCTGAGGCATGAATGCCATGTGTTAAGTAATGTAACACCATGTACTATATGCACACCTGAGGACCCTGACTAACATCCTACCCTCACCAAGCATCATGCCACAATATGACAATGAGATGATCAATTGCAATAATTGACTGAAGTATCGCAGTTAGTCAAAGGGGATCCAATGTGTGCCAGCCTGGGATGACATGCTGAGCATGACATGATGCTCCACCTGCTAGGACTGGCGTGCACCTATCAGTGCAGGCCATATGGATACTTGCAAAGGCTGTTGTTATCCACAGCATGCCCTGAATAGGTAAGGCTCAAAACACAAACCTACCTCCATAGGTATCAGAAGGGATAAGAATAAGTTAAGGGATAAGTCGAAACAGCAAGATGCATGCAGTCTAAACTCACCCAGTATGGAGAATGTTGATATCTGTGCTGTAACAGAAAACTGTGTCAAGGCTCACAACAGCACCCTAACACTACTAGGTTACACCTCATACTGTGCTGTACAGCCTCAAAACATGGAACAAGCTACAAAAGGAGGGTGACTAGCAATAATTGTCAAGGATAACCACACCCCCATGTTGGTACCACAACAAGAAGCAGCATGGACTAGCCATGGTCAAGTAACAGTGGCTAAAACTGCCCCCCAGTTTATAGCCTGCTACAGACTACCGTCCCAACACCAGGAACTGCACCTGGCCTATGCTGGAATACATGAATATATCAAGTCCTCCAAACCACATTATATTGGGTGACTGAAAATACCCAGACATAGACTGGGAGCATTATACTAGCTCCAACACTGTAGGACAAAAGTTCATAGAAACCATAAACCAAAATGCCCAGGAACAACGTACCACTCCCACAAGAGGGGTAAGCATACTGGATGTGATAATCAGCAACATGGGTACTGGATGGCAATACGAGAAGTGTATTGCTCACTGGTAAAACCAGACCATAGAGTAATCACACTGGATATACAAATCCTGACCACAGTCCCTGGCCAGAAAACCACAGTGGAAAACATGTGTAAAGCAATATTTGCACTCCTCCAAACTGATGTGGAATCCATTAAAAGTCTTGTGCAGGTGCAAAATATGGGCCACACTTCAGAACCTGTAATATAGCCATTCCATGAACACTGCCAGGAATGCTTGGATTATGCAATCCTAAATTAAAACAAGACACAATGCCATACACGCAGGCATCTGGCATGGTGGACACCAGCCATAACCAAACCATGCAAGAGAATGAGGAAGCTACTACATGATAGAGCAAATATAAACAATGAAGTAATCGCTGATCAGTAGTATGGCAATAAAATAAGCCTAGCACTTGTTCTCAATACTTCTCTACAAAGTAAGCACTCTCGTACTAAGTAAAGCACTACATCTACTTACCACCCCTGTGAATATCCACTTCCCTTAAAGGTATACCACTAACTTATACTGTTCTAGCATGTCGAGTGGTAGATTACTGGCGTCGTCTCCAGTTCAGCTGGTCAATCTGGGTATCTTGAGACAATGCTACAATTGTCTCATGTACACAGACAACCCTCTCCTCCTCCCAACAAACACAAATACATGTGAGAGATGCAACTATATAGCCAAACTGGAGGCTGAACTCTCTCAACTCAGGGCTGGCATGACCAGACAGGAGGAGATGGAAACCACACACACAACAATCCCAGTCCCACATAGACCTACCACAACTGCAAACCAAACACATAAAAACACAAAGACATACTCGGAGGCTCTAATAAAAAACTTACCAAAACAACAGAGGCTCCCAAAGCAGACATCCAAAAATCCACCACCTCAAAACAAAACACATACTTCAATAAATCAGTGTGTCGACCAATCGCAGCCCTTAAGGCCAAATACCTTGCCTGATACACTAGTAATAGGTGACTCCATAGTCAGACACCCTGATGTCCCACTGACCAGGCTGAACAAGGAGAAGGTGACTGTGAGCTGTCTATCGGGAGCTAGGATCCACCACATAACACACGCACTCAGGTCACTCCAAAGCAAGTACAAATATGACTCCGTCATTGTCCATGCTGGTGTGAATGACCTGAGACGTACCTCCCTGGACTACATGAAAAGAGACATAGAGGAGCTCTCTAATTATATAAGTCCGTAAAGCGAGGTCCTTGTTCAGCAAGCAAAACCTGACACAAATACTGCCTAAGGCAGTATTTGTGTCAGGTTTTGCTTGCTGAACAAGACTACTCGCCAACTTACAATTTTGGTTGTTTTTTCTGTGGTTTGAGCTCTCCAATTATGTAGCCCAGGCTGGTATGACCCTGACCCTGAGCAGCATCTTGCCCTCACCAAGAATGATACCACAATACAAAGACAAGATGATCAGCTTTAACAATTGGCTCAAGTACTGGTGTCATTCTAAGGGGATCCAATGTCTGTCTGCCTGGGATGATATGTTGGACAAGCCACGCTGCTTCGCAAGGGATGGCTTACACCTGTCACCACTGGCCTTCCAGATATTGGCTAAGGATCTTGCCACCCCCATAGTGCCTTTTTTAGGCAAGGCTCAAAAGGCAAACCCACCTCCTTAGAATACAAAAATGGAAAAAAACTAAGGGTAATGCTGCTCAACGCCAGAAATCTAAATCTCAAGATGCAGGCACTTGATGCACTCCTCAGCATGGAGAACATCGACGTCTGTGCAGTAACTGAAACCTGGTTCAAGGCTCCTGAGAGCACCCCAGTGCTACCAGGCTATACCTCGTATCATGCTTTTCGGCCCCCAAACCTGGGCCGAACCACAAAGGGAGGGGGAGTGTCCATATTCATAAAGGACACCCACACCTCCAGGTTAGTAGCAACACATGAAGCATCAGAGACCATACAGGTGCAACTAACCATAGGCAAAACTGCTATACAACTGGAAGCATGTTACAGACCACCCTCCCAATCTCAAGAACCCCACTCAGCCTTCCTGTAGACATTGGAGGATATGAATGTATCACAAAATACCATCATACTGGGAGACTTCAACTACCCAAACATAGATTGGGTACATTATTCTAGCCCTAATACCCTAGCCCAAAGGTTCCTGGAATTCATAAATTCAAATGCACTGGAACAACTAGTCACCTCTCTCACTAGGGGAGATAATATACTAGACCTGATCATCACAAACATGGGGACAAAATGCTCCACACTGGAAGTATACCCCTCACTAGTGAGATCTGACCACAAACTAATCACCCTGGATATACATATCCCACCACCACCCCCAGCACAAAAGACCACAGTGAAAAACTTCTCAAAAGCAGACTTCACTCTTCTTAAGACTGAGATGGTATCCTTTAAGCCCACTGTGCCAGTGGATACCACATCCCACAATGCCGAATCCTTCACTAATGCTTTCTATGGACATCTCCAAGAATGCATGGATCATGCAATCCCAAACAAATCCAAGTCCCTCTCCATCAAATGTAAGCATCCTGTCTGATGGACCTCAGACATAAACAAATTGTATAACAAAAGAAGGAAGCTACTGCACGTCAGAGCGAAATCCCATGAAGGGAAGACATCTCTGATCAACATTAGCAGAAAACTACGTTCTCTCATAAAAACATCCAAGGCAAACTTTGACAGAAAAATCACTAAGGACACTAAAGATAACAACAAAGCCTTCTTCAGCTATGTTAGAAACCTGGGCGGAAACCCTCAGATATGCTCAGAGTTGGTTCACAACAACAAAAAATACACTGAACCCACAGATATTGCTAACATTCTGGCTGACAGGTTCAGTGCAAATTTCTCCCCTCCTTCACCCCCAAAAGAAGAAATACTTATCCCAGCTGAATGTAATCTCCCTGTCATCTCAGATGTCCAAGTGAGAACCGCCCTAAACAAAGCAAAAAACACAGCATCAATGGGTCCTGATGGTATCCCGGGGTGCGTGTTACATGAACTCCAAGAGGAGCTAAACCCACACATAAAAATGCTATTTAACCTTAGCCTTACTTCGGGATATGTACCTGAACACTGGCGTACAGCAACAGTGGTCCCACTCCACAAGGAGGGTGCCTCTACAGACCCTGGAAACTACCGCCCCATAAGCTTAACTAGCCTGGTCTGCAAAGCTATGGAAATAATCATTATGGAACTCATAAAGAGAGGCATAGGGGACCTATAGACACTTGACCCCACCCAGTTCGGCTTTGTAAAGGGCAGATCCTGCCTTTTAAACCTGGTTGACTTTTTCAAAACAGTCACTAGAGCCATTGATGAGGGCAAAGCAGTCAATACAGCATACCTGGACTTGGCTAAGGCCTTCGACACAATACCCCACTCAGGCATCATAGATAAGCTAAACAGCTTAAAAGTAAACCCTTATGTCACTAGATGGGTTGCAAACTGGCTAAAGGACAGAACCCATAAAGTTAAAATCGCTGGAGCAATGTCAGACTCATAGCCAGTCACAAGTGGTGTCCAACAGGGATCTGTCCTGGGACCCCTCTTGTTCGGCATTTATTTCTCAGATGTTAAAGCAAACATGGGAGGGCTGTGGCTGACAAAGTTTGCAGATGACTGCAAACTAGGCGCCATAGTCGATACACCAGCAGACACATAAAACCTACAAAAAGGCCTCACTGAAATGGACAACTGGTGCCATAGTCACGGCCTTAAACTAAATGCCAAAAAATGTATAGTCATCCCTTTTGGAAAAAACAAAGTACCCACAAATTATCACATAGACAGCAACCCACTGAGTACGGAAAAAGTAATCAGAGACCTAGGGACCCAAGTAGACAGTGACCTCTCATTTGACACCCACGTTGCCAAAGTGGTTAGAAAAACATTCTACCTTGCACACCTCATTATGAAGGGATTCACATCCAGATCCAAGGATGTCATTGTACCCCTTTATTCCTCCCTCATCAGACCCATGATTGAGTACAATGCCCCATTTGGTATGTACCTCACCCGGCATTTGCAACAGCTGGAGAGACCACAAAAGTACCTCACCAAAAGGATCAAGGATCTCCAACATATGTCTTATTCTGCCAGACTAAAGAAACTTCAGCTCTATTCAGTAGCATACCGCCTGCTCAGAGGTGATCTCTGCCTGACGTACAAGGCCATGTCCAATCAGGATCTGATGGACATGCTCCACCTCAAGAAATCCAAATCCATCAGGACCACGAGAGCTAAAGACTTAAACCTTGGCACAAGTATGAATAGGACATGCTGGAGGGATAGATTCATAACCCAGAGGATTCCCATGCTTTGGAACAGGATCTCAGTTCGTATTAGGCAGAGCCCCTCACTGACTCTCTTCAAGAGAAATCTTGATGAGTGGATGGGAGATCGTAAGTTTACCCCAGGGGTCACATCTGTGTCACTGCTAGACAGGGGCACAGTAAACTAATTCTATTATATAAGGGGACATTCATTGTGCCAATTACTAGACAGAGGCACAGTATTCTAAATTTATTCTGTACATTTTTGTACCATTTCATGGTGTGGCAAAACCCACATCACTATGGCTAGGCTTACAAATGCCCCAGGGCAGATAGCCTAGTACTATACTATGAAACTATGAAACTATGAAATATGTCCACACATACAATCCACTAAGGCCAGCCACAACAAGTTGAAACTGTGAATCTTGAGGCAATGTTACACCTGCCCCAAGTACACAGACAACCCCCAACTCCCCCCAAGAAATACAAATATATGTGAGAGATGCAACCATCTATCCAAACTGGAGGCTGAGCTCCCTCAACACAGTACTCCCAAAACTAGTCAGGAGGAGAAGGTAACCACACACACCACAACCACAGTCCCACATAGACCTATCACAACTGCAAACCAAAGACATAAACACAGAAAAACATTCCCGGAGGCACAAATTACAAACACAGCACACCAACAGAGGCCTCTAAAGCAGACACCCAATCAAACAACTTCCAAACATAGCACATGCAACACATAGTACACAAAGCTGGTGTGCCAAACAGTCACAGGCCAGAAGGAGAAACAACATGCCTGATACAGTTGTAATAGGTGACTCCATAGCGGGACACACTGCTGTCCCGCACACCAGACTGAACAAGGGAAAGGGTACAGTAAGCTGCCTGTAGGCTGCCACAATACGCCACATAACACAAGTATGCAGGTCACCCCAAAGCAAGTAGAAATATGATGCAGTCATAGTCCATGCTGGTGTGCATGACCTGAGATGTACCTCCCTAGACTACATGAAAAGAGACATAGATGAGCTCTCTGATTATGTAGTCCAGGCCGGTATGACACTCACTGTTTGCAGCATCCTACCCTTACCAAGAATGATGCCACAGTACAAACACGGAATGATCAGTTATAGCAAGTGGCACACTTACTGGTGTCATTCCAAGGCGATCCAATGTCTGTCTGCTTGGGATGTCATGCTTGACAAGCCACTCAGCTGTTCCTGGGATGGCTTGCACCTGTTACCCTGGGCGTCTGGATATTGGATAAGGCTTTTGCCACCTCCATAGAGCCTTTCGTAGGCAAGGCTGAAAAGACTAACCCACCACCCTAGAAAACATAAGTGGAAAGAAACATAAGGGTAATGCTGACCAATGCCAGATGTGTAAACCCCAATATGCATGCTCCGAGGCC
>NC_056744.1:558058002-558312542 GCF_019279795.1 Protopterus annectens | reverse complement strand
GGAATGCACTGAATGACAATTTTCTTTTGGGTTTGGTGTTTCTATTGACATTTTGGACTACCTCTGAGCATATCTGGGAATTACCACCCAGGTTCCTAACATAACTAAAAAAAGCCTTGTGATAATCCTTAGCGTCCTGTGCAATTTCTCTCTAAGCTGGCCTTAGACAATCTTATGAGTGCCTGTAGTTATTTGCTAATACTGATCAGTGATGCCTTCCCTATTTGTGAATTTGCTGTATCATTTAGCAGCTTCCTCCTTCTATTGTGTAGTTTGTTTATGGCTGGGGTCCACCAGACAGGACGTCTGCCTTTGGGGGATTGGGTCTTGGTTTTATTCGGGATCACATGATCCATGCATTCCTGAATATGTCCATAGAATGCATTTATAGAGGAATCTGTGGTCTGGTCTGTAGTTTCCACAGGCCCGGGGGCTTTGAAGGTTTCCACCTCAGTTTTGAGGAGTGGGAATTTGCTTTAGAGAAGTTGTTCACTGTGATGTTCTGGGCAGGGGGTGGGGTCGGGATGTGAATATCCAGTGAGATTAGTTTATGGTCCGATCTTACCAGTGAGGGATACACTTCTGGTCTGGAGCATAGAGTCCCCATGTTGGTGATGATCAGGTCCAGTATGTTTCCCCTTCTTGTGGGAGTGGTAACAAGTTGTTCCATAGCATTTGAGCTCATATAGTCTAGGAATCTTTGGCCTAGGGTGTTGGAGCTAGAGTCATGCTCCCAGTCCATGTTTGGGTAGTTGACGTCGCCCAATATAATGGTGTTTGGAGAGACCTTCATATTTCCACTGTTCACAGGACAGCCGAGTGCAGTTCTTGGGTTTGGGAGGGTGGTCTGTAGCAGGCTATAACCTAGAAGGCAGTTTCACCCATTGTTAGTTGCACATGGATAGTCTCTGATGCTTGGTGCTTTGCCACCAACCTGGAGGTGTGGGTATCTTTGATGAATATCAATACTCCCCCTCCATCTGTGGTTCGTTCCAAGTTTTGGTGCTGAAAAGCATGGTATGAGGTTAAACCTGGTAGTGCTGGTGTGCTCTCAGTAGCCCTGAACCAGGCATCTGTTACTGCACAGATATCGATGTTCTCCATGCCAAGGAGAGTTTTGGGTGCATGCATCTTGAGGTTTAGACTTCTGGTGTTGGGTAGCATTACTCTTAGTTTCTTATCCCTTGTGATACCTATGAAGGTGGATTTGTCATTTGAGCCTTGCCTAACATGGGCACTATGGGGGTAGCAAGAGCCTTTGCCAATATCTGAAAGCCCAGGGGTGACAGGTGCAGGCCGTCCCTAGCGAAGCAGGTGGTTCAACAGAAGATGAATATGTGAAGGTGTAGTGCCTGTGATTAGCTAGAAGTAGCATATATGACTGCTCACGTGGACACATGCCAGGTAAGTCATATGCATTGTGTCACAGGCAATGTACATGTGAACAGAACAAACAGTGACATTCTGTCAAGTGAGACATGGACATACATATAGTAAGCTATGCAGATGGCACTAGGAGTCCACAGAAGCTCTATAACTATGCATTGCAGGTGGGATCAGTATTCCAGGGTAATTGCAAGCAAACATGCATGCAAACAAAGCTACAGTAAACAGAGCTGCATGTAGTCCATTGTACAACAAACAAGCTGTACCACTTCCAGTAGGTAACACTGCAAATATGCAGGCACTATGCACATGTACATGGAAATACACGGGTCAGATGGCAAGGGTCCAGTCTCAGCGCACACAAGTGTACAGACCATGTACTGTCAGGATGTACAATAACTGGATGGAAACCCATGTGCTCATACCTGCAGTAATACACATGTCAAATAACAGACACTGAGCCTTCACTCAGTGGTTCCATACTTAGTAGGATGCATGCTACCTGGCCTGCCACCACAGTATCCCTAACATATATGGGGACTCTCCCTCCTGTGACAGTTAGTTTTGTGTGTTGGGGCTGTCTAGCATGGTATGAGATGTGAGCTTGCAGTGCTAGGGTGCTCCTGTGTGTCCTGTACCAGTCGTGTAGTACTGCACACATATCAACATCCTCAAACATCCGTATTGCAGAGTCCAGTGTGGGCAACATGCCACTTGCAGTTTACATGTCCATCATTGCGTATTATTACATTCATTACCTTATCCCCTGTGCTACCTATGCATGTAGCCTTCTGTTGACATCATTACCACCAGTATGCCAACATGTGCAGATGATACACTATGGTACTTACCATGGGTGTAGACAACAGTACATGACAATCACACCCTTACTGCATCAGGCATGCTGTGATATACCCACAATTAATTCAGCACACAGTACTGTTAACAACATGATACTATTACTACACGTCTATGTGGTCACCCTGTGCATCAGCAACATGTTAACCTGTACCTGCACAGTTGTTACAGATTGCAGGAGGTGGCACAGTTTCATCATATGCACAGGGTGTGAACTTGGTATGCCTGAGTCAGCCACCGATACCACCGATTGACATGTATGTGTATGTGTGTTGGTGAGGGACAGCAGTAGAAGGTGGGGCAATGTTGATGCAGTGTGTGCATGTATGCGGTAGCCCTAGGTGTTGTCAATCTCATGTGTGTATGGATGCACACAGTTCCACCTCATGGCTGCCATATACTGGTGTTTGTGGACAGCCACAGACTGTACCTGCCAGGTCATACAGATCAGTGTCTCTGGCCATGGACACGGTACCTGTGCCTTGCAGGGGTGCTACGGACCATATCCGGTACCAACCCAGACTGGGTACTGTCATCAGAAGCAGGTGTTCGTTGACTGGACACAGATCCCTGTCGGGCTTGGCCAGAGCCACGTTCACGTGGTCTCCTGGGGCAGTCTGATGACAGCACAGACCCAGCATTGCTGGGGCTGCTGCTGGCACTATGGGGGCAGCCACGGCCCTGTTGTCATCCGCGACGACTGCCAGCTGCTGCTGTTGCTGGCATACGGCCACGTCGATGCCTCAACCATCCACCATCACCCTGGCTCATGGACATGTAGTTGTGGAACCGGTCTAATATGTCCCCACAACGTCTGTCTATGACATCGGTGAAATCATGGATGGCAGCCGCAATGTCACGCATACTGTCAGTCATGGCTGTGCGACATGCTGTCAGCTCCCTCAGACCCTGTCTGGTGTACCGTTCCATACATGACTGTGCCTGCATGACAGCCCGAAACATAGCTGAGGTTGTAAGACCTCTGTGGGCACGTCTGACAGGGGCAGTACGCCCACGGATGCTCCCACGAGAACCCCTGGACATCTGTCTGTGTGGTACCATCTCTGGGCCATGCCCATGGCTGCTGTGTGGGGAGGCATGTGCCACAGATACCACATTACCCTGGTCAATGCCCACTGTATGCTGTCCATCACCTAGGGACATTGGTGACAAAAGGTGTATTGGCAGGATAACTGTGCGCATTGATGGGGTCGACAGCTGTGTACTGTCAATCGGCTGACCAATGGTGGACCCTGGCATACCTTCCTGTGCCATTACACATGTCATCATTATCAGTACCCATGGCACCTGATTCAGGTTCCCTGCTACATGACACACGAGCAGCACCAGAACCTGTGGGAGGGAAACAGGAAACACAGTTTACAATGTCTACACATTACCAGTGATGCACACATGCACACATGCACACATGCACACATGCACACGTACACATGCACACAGTTTCACACAATTGTACAGTACTCAGTATGCGTGATATCAACACACAGACACAGACACACCTACATGCATAGAACTGCTATGTAACACTAGCCTGACTACAGGATATGTACCTGTACACTGGCGCACAGCAGCAGTGGTTCCACTCCACGAAGGAGGCACCTCAACATACCAATACAGTACAACACAATACATTACATTATAATACAATACTATACAATATGCTATTGCCCCTGGGACTACAGCAGCATACTGTTCTGCTACCCTGACCATTGTGACACATGTGGTGTGATGGTACCTGCTGCTGTCACACAGTTACACAGGGTGACACATATGGCATATTACCTATCTGACTAACATTCAGCAGGGGTATGTGTGACATGTACTCATGGGGAGTCTTGCTTCTTAACACTGTGTGGTTTATTTCAGGGCATGTCTTATCTGTGGGTAGGAACTTTTACCTCCACATGTGCTCTCTATTGCAGTGGCATGAACAACACACAGCAGTCATTTAGGTTGTGAATGGTGTGAGGTGTTACTATGGTTGTTGGACATCTGTCATGGGTGTGACTTACATATGTAAATCCAGGAGTGGTAACCTCTATGTGGATAGTATATGTGTACTCTGTGGTGTTGTCAGTCACTGTGCATTGGTAATGTGTTTGAGTGCATTGTCACAGTGTTGTACATGTCACTGTGGCCTTCTCCATATCTGTAGCTGTCATGTGAGGTCCATACCATGGCATCCATTATGTGGTGTGGAGGGGTACACCGACCTACATGTCCATAGCTGACACACCATGTCTGTTGACACATACCATGTGCAGGTATTCCAGGAATAGTGTGCCACTGTGAATATCATTGGGGCCACTATTGTACACATTTATGACCCTGTTCACCCCTGACACATGCAGTGGTGGGAAGCCAATCACATATCTGGTGGTTACTGGTGTAGGTGATTTGAAATGGGGTATGGTACTCCGGTTTTGACACTTGTGTTCACTCCATGCCTTTGTCACCAGGCACCTGTTGCAATACATCTGTACACATGTGCCTCACTCAGAATTTATATACATCTCTCTCTCTCTCTCTCTATATATATATATATATATATGTATATATCTATATGTATATATATATATATATATATATATATATATATATATATATATATATATATATGTCTGTATACATATACACATATATATACTGATGTACATATATTGCTATAGATGTAGAGGGGGGCACAGAGGGGGTGAGAGTGACAGAGGGGGTGGGACAGGGTGTGTTGAGGTCGTCATATACAGTCATACCTGTAGATAGTCAGATCAGTCTGTCTATGTATATGTATCTGCATATATCTATATCTGTATGTGTGCATTACATATATATGCTTGTACATATTCTATCTATCTACATCTGTCTATGTATTCCTACATCTCTCTCTATGTATGTATACATATATGCATATCATACATATACATATATATATATATATATATATATATATATATATATATATATATATATATATATATATATATATACATACATACATACATATTTTGACATACATACGTATCCATATGATAGACAGGTATATCAACATGTTTGTCTACCATACTGTATACACACACTAACATACTGCTAAACATACATAACTGTGAAACCTACTTTGCACATTGCACTACAACCTACAGTCAACCTACATTGATATGTGCACATAGATGCTCTCACATACAAATGTATGTACAGCCTTCACTGATAGTTGCTGTATGTCCCCTGCCCTTTACACATCTTCATATACATATGGATACAGACCAATGACACATATGGAGGGTTCACAGTATGTAGACCTTTATAGTATTACTTTACATTACCTGTGTTTGTCACAGCTGCTTGTGTTGCCATCTGGTTTTCTGTCCTGCTGCTCCACTTCCCAGTTGTCAGCTTTCAGGTGGCTGTTGCTGAACAGTTTTGTTTGTGTTTGCTTAATTTCAATTTTCTCTGTCTCTGTCTCTCTCTCTCTCTCTCTCTCTCTGCCTGTCTGTCTGTCTGTCTCTCACGTCCTCCTCAGGGTGCAATGAAAGTATTGCATGTGTGGACTGGGAGTACAGCATACTTTTGTAGGTATCTGCATATGCCCATGTGATGGCCTCTGCACCAATTGTTAGCCAGCATTTGCTAATTGCATGCAGCCAGTTGTGTACTGATTGCAGTTCTCACTGTGATTTCAGAACAGTGCTATAAAAAGGTATGTGAGATAGGTGTAGCCCTTTCAGATTTTAAGGGCAGGGACCATGCTGGTATGCTGTGGACAATGTTATGTGAGTGTAAAGGTTGGTATCTCTCTCATATTTCCAGCTGTGTTGTAGATTAACATTCCTCCATTCATTTCTCCAGTTTTCTGTACTAACTGTGTATGTACACTGACACCTACAACTACTACTACTGTTAATGTGTGTGTGTGTGTGTGCTTTCCTTTCACTTTTGCTTGCACTTTGTTGCTAAGGCTTCAATATTTGCCCTTTACAGTCACTACTTGTATGCCTGCTAGGTGTCCTGACTGTAGTGTGCTGCTGTAGCTTTCCTATTTTCCATGTACATTCACACCTTGGAATGCTTGCTATATCTGCTAGGGTGTTACAGCATGCAGTGTGGTCTGGCCATGGTGTGGGCCTTGACATCTATTAGGGTATTTGAGTATGCTGCTGAGCAGGCCCCAGAGACTCTCAGGTTCATCTGTTATCTGCCTCATGGAATGGTACATATCAGTGGGGTACACCCTTTAAATTGTCTGGTATGCTGCAGTTGTGACTGTGGGTTAGCATGAGCATATGTATTACTACACTTATTCTGCCATGCAAGTGGTGAATACTTTCAGGACTCCATAGTTACCATTGCATGTGTTGTTACACCTTTCTGCCTACTGTTTGTACATTTCACATGGAGTCTGTGGGGCATCCCTGTCAGTCATTCACTGTTGCTATGTCTAGGCTCTTAACTATTCAAATATGGTGGTGTCAGACCTCTCATGTGTACAAATATTTGCAGGTTGTCCACATTTCTGCCTCATATTTTGGTCAATATCTCATGCACAGCTTTTTCTGGTAAATCACTCTGGGCTCAAGTCAGAATATAGTGACAAACATTCAAGTTTCAGACTTCATACCCTTCCAAACATCCCACAAAATGCAGACCCTGTTACTCTCTGAACTGTCTGCATTTGTTGTAACATTATTTGTAATGTGTCCCTGGTTTTGGGCCTTTGCTCCACATATTTTATTACTTGGTCCGGATGTGTTCCTGTAAGAAGTTGTGGGGTATGGGCAGTGATTATCCTGCTGTGAGTATGTGTGTGGCTTGCAAGGTGCTACAGTGACATTATTACCTACTAGCTACCAACTAGCATGGCTGTTTCTGTTCACACACTACTATTATGGAAATCCACTAGTTTTGACAGTAATTCTAAATGACATGCTTTGTGTACTACACATCCTATATTCCCTTTACATTCATTCCTACTATTACATGATATATTTATTTTAGCACAATGTTCTTGAATAAGAGTCATGGCTTAGTGGTAAGTCATGCAAACTACTGTTTCTAAGGTCGGGATTTTATTTTGCTTCTGAACTGACTACAGGACTTGTCAATCAAAGTGACTAAGGCACTTTTAAGCAGTTGTAACCGGGTTAGCGTTGGTTTGCGCGGAGCTCACGCATGCGCACTGGCATTCAGCTCTGCGCACACACGCGCACACCCGCTTACAACCGCTTAAATGTGCTTACTCTTGTGCACACCCGCGCTATTTTCTTTGAAAGAAATGAAAATGGGGAGACAGGAAAGTGGTGAAAAAGGGGTCACAAAGAGGGTAAGACAGTAGGGAAACAAGCTTGGGTTTTGCAGGAGTGATATAGGTAAGGCCCATAGCTGCCCATTCCTTCATCAGCAACAGCTGTGCATATGTTTGTAATTTGGTGCGACATTTGATACCTTCCACCCCTGAGAGAGGTGTAAGGACAACAGTAATACTTGTTGTACAGCCAATTGTAATTGATAGTTTCCATGTCTGTTAGACATATGTGCGGAATGGGCAGCTATGCCTGTAAGTTGTGCCACCTGTGCCTCAAGCTGGCGTAGGGGCTCAAGAACAGAGTCCCGGATCTCCCTACGCACCACAGTCCGGACGCTACAGAGAGTAAGTGGTGGTTCTCTTCCGGCCACACTTGCAGAGGGGGGGCGAGCCCCATCCCCTGCAGCGCTTCCACCCGCAGGTGGCACAGGGCCACCGGAGGAGGGTCCAGACTTGGCACTAGTGCCAGGTGCACTCGCCAGCTGAGGTGGGAGAGGTGGGTCCGCTGGAACCCGCCTTCCCTGTCGTCCTATGTTTTGCATTAAGTCATGACAGTTTGGGTTAGTGACATATAATACCATTCACAATTAGTTGTAACAGCATGCATTAGTATTCCCATTAACCAAACACCTAGATATTCACACCATTGAACAGCGTGCATAACACATGCATAATTTGAACAGCAATACACAGTCCAACAACATGCAGGGTTAATTGATGGCAATAGGCCATCAGGTTTGGATGTATGAACAGGGCAGATGCATCAACGGACATGCAAATATATATGACCCAACAGGACAAACGTCCAGGGGTTTTAATTGTGATTGCACATACCATTTTCACGTGGAATGGGTTATATGTGGTTATAGGGTGGGGTGAAGAAAATAATATTAACACCTTCAAAAACCAATACATATGCTGTACATTTCTAATAGCTACAGATATATACACACTACTGTTCTAACTACAGTTTCCTATATGATAACTATTTCAACTTGGTGATAGGACTGTTACTGCAACATCAATATACATTTTATTGTTCTTCATACACATTCATATCTAGCTTTGTTCAGCTACATCATCCTGCTACATTTGCTTTATATAGCTGTAGACAAGTGTGGATGTTTGGTATATCAGACAATCATACTATCTGCATATTGCAGACTGAGAGCAACATATCCAGATTTTGGGATACACATTCCAGATGCAGCAACACTTTGAACAGATTTCGCTGTTTGGTTTTGATTCTCACATGCATTTCATTCTGTCTTGACTGCAGTATACTTTATTCAGGGGTTATTACTACTGTATTGCTGGATTCATGACACTTTCTCACACTCTCTCACTTGTTTTCATTTTACTATTCAGGATGGTACTTACTTCTAGGCTTTATTGACATGTTTTACCTGTAGTTATTACAATCCTTTCCAGCAGTCTCACTTCTGTCATGTTTCAGTATTTCAACAGGGATATATTTCACACATGTGATTTCATCATCTTCTGCAGCTATACTTTTCAGCCTGCTGCAGGTTGTGTACTATTTTCTTACAGGTGGGGCATTTTTATTTCAGAATTTATGTCAGACATTTTCATTTTTCTGTTTGGCTTACAGGCTGCAACACACTTTTGTAATCAAGCAATACTTGTAGACACTTTCACACTGTTACTTGCACATTTTATTCCTTAGTGACTACACTGCACGCTTTTGCTGACTGTCATACATTTATATTTCTTTACAGTTACTGGTAGTGGATTAATGACCTGCCTGGTGGCGCAACCGCACCAGCCTATCACCATAGGCTCTGCGGTTCGCAGAACGGACACCTGCAGCTGTAATATAAATGAAGTAATATTGGAATACACATCTCCATAATATCAGCTAGTTTAATTTCTTACATACATAATTAAATGTAACTTAGTAGTAGGGTGTTGGGCATTTGCCGGGCCTCCTGGATCCAAAGGTTCAGTTGGTCCTGCTTGCGTCTCTTCAGGTCCGCATGGTGGTGACGGACCTGTTCACCAGTCCTTGGAATCCCTATGGCACTGGTGAGATCATGAGCCAACCGGTCCCACGCCTCAGCCCTGTATGCTCCCCAGAGGACCTGGCCCTGCATGAGTTGGGCCTCATGATTGTGGACTAGGAGCCAGACCATGTACCTGGACTCCTCAAAGCCCCACCTCTGTGCTCGAAAGCAACTACCCTCTCCTACTCCTGTCATTCTGCCTGCAGTTCAGTTCTACAATCGTTTATGCTGTGTATTCCCGCCTATGGGGCTTATATAGTTTGTTTTCCCCGCACATATCTGTGATTGGCCATTTTGGAATTGTATCAACTTCAGTAAACCTGCATTGTCATGCTCCAGTTTGTATTCATTCCTATATATTAGCTATTATTGCATTTATAGGTACTGCTGTCATGGCTTAGTGGTTTGGTACCTTGACTATGGTGCATAGTGTCCTGGGTTCGAACCTGACCACTACTTTTTATTTTTTATGACTGTCTAAACATGCTGAGGGGTGTGTCCGTGTAAAGGCAGTTTTGATACGGCTTGCTCAACGTTGCCTGTCAGCTTGTTTGCGCGGTGCGCAGCTCCGCGCAAATGGGGTACGCTGGTTTAAGCCTCATTTGGCTATCAGCATGCATATTACGCTCAGCTCAGTTAGGGGCACATAGCTTTAGCATGTTAAACCACTGCTCAGCTACGGGCCCTCATTTTGCACCAGTTAAACCACTGCTCACCTACGGGCAGATGCACTCACCCTGTTAAACTGTAGCTCAGCTATGGGCACATCTGGCATTTTTTATTGTTTTGTTACCTCACATTTCTTCAATATAAATGGGCTATTTCATTACATTTTACATAAAATGTGATTTTATGTGTACATATTTGTCAGGGTCTTGTTTCGTGCTTATTTTGCTAAAAATAAAAATTGGTGCTGTGGGTGCTCGAACCATGAATGCCTGCTCTTCAGCCAACATCTCTACCGCTATGCTATTGCTTCTTGGCTTCCTTTGCATATTTAGTTCTTATATGCTTTCCCACTGACTGCTAACTGTAGCTGCGCTACGGGCACGCCCGTGCAAACGAGCGCACTCACAGTTAAACATCTTTACAATTTAAAAAAAAATTATGTGATGTTCATTTGTAAATTTTATATTCGTAGTCTGTGGGGACATGTGTTGTGTTGTGTTTATTTACATTTCCATGGACTCTGTCGTGGGTGTTTACTTTGGGCACTTTTACTCTTCTGGGGGCGTGTCCACTTACAGGGCTCGGCCTACGGACACGCCCCCTACTGTCTTACACGGACCGTGTTAGCCTTAGGTGTGATTCAGCATGCTCTCATGAATATGCAGAGCATGCTGACATCACTCCGTTTAACTGCAGCCTCCGTGTAAGAGTTATAACTCTTACACGGAGGCTTCGTGAATTCTGCCCTATGTCTATGTATGTGAGTGTATGTATGCATGTCAGTGAAAGTGAGAGCAAGCGAGCCATTATTTTACACTCTCTAAGCAGTGCTTTTGCTGTTTATCAAGTGTAAAATAAAAAAAGAAATAAAATTAAAATAAGGCATGTGGATGAGAGTATATGCCTGTATGAGAGTAAGAGAGAGATCTATCAAGCCAAACAGAAAAAAAGTGTGTGTATGTGTGTTTATGTTTCTGTCTGCATGTGTGTGTGTGTGTGTGTGTGTGTGTGTGTGTGTGTGTGTGTGTGTGTGTGTGTGTGTGACACAGAGAGTGAAGTGTGAAAGCAATCTAGAGATCCCCTGGTGGCAGCAGCAGTTTTGCATACCTCTCAACCTCAGACATAGTTCTTAACCTATTAGCACAAGAAATCTGGACAAAGCTTGACATGATGGGAGGACAAATGCTAAAAAACATCACCACATGTGAAATAGAGCTCTTATAAACTTAGAAAGTTGCTAGAATAACTGGATTTGTGTTAGCATGTATTTTCTGAAGGAAATATGTACAGTTGAGAGGTATGCTCATAGATTGAGATATCTGGATAAGCCTAAAATAAGTGGAACAAAGGCACAAAATAGGAACATATTTTAAATGATTTGTGTTAGCATGCATGTTCTAAAGCAGAGGTGTGTGTGTGTGTGTGTGTGTGTGTGTGTGTGTGTGTGTGTGTGTGTGTGTGTGTGTGTGTGTGTGTGTGTGTGTGTGCATGCGTGTGGGTGCGTGTGTGTGTGTGTGTTTTGTGTGAGAGAGAGTTAATGAGTGACATCTACCACTGGCAGCAGCAAAGAGGTTTGTATATCTCTGGACCCTTCATCTAAAGAAATCTGGATAAAGCCTAAAATAAAAGGTGACCAGAGGTTCAAAAATAAGAGCTGATTTTAATTATTGCTTTTATACGATTACAAACTTGCTTAAATAAAAGGATGTGTGTAGCCTGACTTTTCTGAAATAAATAAAACTCTGAAACTCAAATGTATGTCATTATTTAGCAACTTCTGTCGCCAACGACCGGCAATAAACCACGTTTTAGAAGTAAGGGACCAAAAAAAGTAAATACCTGGATATTTTTATAGTGTTATATTTCAGATCTAAAATGTTTCCTCCAACACCATTAACATATACTACAGACACCCCAACTTTACAGACCCAATTCTCTAAGCACAATATTGCTCTCCGTGGTGTGTGTTAATGTGAAATTAATGCCCTTCGAGGGGTATGAAGCGGGTGTTAATTACACATTAACACACATCCTGTTGGGCATTATTGATTGCTTAACACCTAAGTGGTGTGGAAAGTCATACCTCTATCAGTCTACACACATCTTACATTCCAAAGCATTTTCTGAAAAAAAACTAAAAAGCATAAGATAAAGAAATATAAATGTTTTGTGAATAAAAGCTAATTAAACTGTACAAATAGCAATGTCAACAGTAAGAAGTACTCTTTACAGTTGTAACAGCTTGTGCATTCATAGTCTTTTCCTAAATACTGTAAGCAAGCAATAATGCCCAACAGGGTGTGTGTTATTGTGGGAATATCACCCACCAAGAGGTGTTCTGAAGGTGGAGGGTCTATACACCCCTGGAAGGGTGTTATTTCCACAATAACACACATCCTGTAGGGCATTATTGCTCTTAGAAAATGGACTGTCTGTAAAATTGTGTTTTACTTACATTAATCTTTATAACTTCATTCAACTTATCAACTCAGTTACTGGACCATCCAAAGACCTCCTCTCTGGAAGTACCCTAGATTGGATTCTAGTTTCAAACCCCCATTATATCACTAGCAGTGGAATCTTTCCTGACCCACTAGGTGACCATCTTCCCATTTTCACTCATCGCCTTCCCACCTACATACAACTATCCCACACATATTCCTCTTGCCGGATCCTAAAAACCTTTAACCCTAAAGCATTCTCATATGCACTAAAAGCAACTAACTGGAATCCATTAAGCACTCTATCCTTAGATAGTGCTATTACCTATTTCAACACAATTTTCTTAAATGTGCTTGATTCCTCTGCCCCCAAGAAATTAAAAAGCAATTCTGTCCCTTGGTTAACCAAGACTACCTTACTCACTATGCGGCTCCGTGATAAAGCCTGGAAACGCTATCACAATACTAAAACCATAGCCACCCTTAATGAATACAGATCCTTTCACAACAAAGTAAAAAAAACTTACTATAACAGACCGCAGATCCTATTACTTCATGTTCCAAGCCAATCATAACACCAATCCAAAAAAATTTTGGAATGGAATTTCATCTCTTCTCAACCCATGGAAGAAAGAAACCCCTGTCCTGACCCAAATGCCTCTGACTCAGACCTAGCTTCCCAGTTCAATTTATTCTTTATTGACTCCATAGCCAAACTAACAACATCCTTCACCAAAAACCCTGCAACCTCACAGCCATCCCAACTCTCCCCTCCCTCCTCTACAAAGTCTAGCCCTCAACCCCCCATTTCCATGAACCATATTCCCATCTCTATCTCTAACGAGTCTAGCACCCAACCCCCTCCCTTCACTATGAACCCCATTCCCATCTCTACCATAAAAAAATTCTTCAAAAATTGAAGCCATGCTCCATTGCCCCCGATGAGATACCCTCCTACTTCTTAAAAATAGCTGCCGAAGCCGTTGCCTTCCCTATTTGTATCTTAATCAATCGATCACTCTCTGAATGTTATGTTCCCCAGCTCTGGAAAAAAAGCCTGCATCACTACACTCCATAAAGGAGGCAACAACAATAATATCATAAACTTTCAGCCAATCGCTATTCTATCCCCACTATCAAAACTCCTTGAAAAATGTATTCACCAATAACTGCTACCCTATCTCTTAAAAAAACACCTTCTCTCTCCCACTCAACATGGATTCCAGCCCAGCCATAGCATCACTACTGCTCTCCTTTCCTTCTTAGAAACCATTAACAAGCCTCGGGACTCTGGCCACCTTGTATCCACCCTCCTCTTAGACCTCTCTAAAGCATTTGACACCATTTCTCACAATCTTCTTCTCAATAAACTCTCCAAAATAAATCTATCCGACTCCTCCATCAAATGGTTCACCAGTTACCTAGAGAATAGACAACAGGCAGCCAAATGGAAAAAAGCAACTTCACCTTTCCTACATACTCTTACTGGTGTACCCCAAGGCTCAATTCTAGGTCCCCTACTACTTAGTATTTTCATAAACGATTTCCATCAAGCCATCCCGAATACCAGTTTTATCCAATATGCAGACAATTCTGCCATAATCTGCTCTGCTACATCTACTTCCTTATTAATAAAACTAACCCAGGATGCCTTCTCCTCAACTGAACAATGGATGCTACATAACCATCTTGCACTGAATGCAACCAAGGCTAAGCTTATGATATTTTCCCCAAGTAAAACCATTATCCCAGATAAAGATTTATTCCTAATCTCCAGCCAAAACAATACTCCCCTCAAAATCATCTCCACTGTCAAGTTATTAGGAGTTATCCTTGATGAACAGTTAAAGTTCAACAGCCACATACAAGCAAATATCAAAAAAAAAAAAACCCACACAAAACTCAGTATGCTCTACTGTCACAGTTGTTTCATCTCTTCCTCAACTAGGCTTTATCCCTTCCCTCTTATATGGTGCCTCTATCTTTACTAACCTGCAATCCTCCCTCAAGTCAAAATTATCCTCCTGCTACTACAAAATCTCAAAATTTGTCACAGGCCACAGATCCACTACCCATCACTGCTTATCACTACATCAACTCAGTTGGTTTGAGCTACCTAATTTTCTTACCTATCTCCAACTCCTACAGGCACACAAACTCATATTCACTCTCTCTGTCCCTCCCTTGCCTCTACCTTCCAAATGCATCTTCCTAACAGAGAGCTAAGATCTAACTTCCAAAATCTAATTGAACTACACAAACCCACCTGATTTTCAGGCAAATATCTTCTATCCTTTTCTCCTGCTCGCCACTGGAACTCTCTCCCACCCCTCCTCCGTACAAACAAAAGTCTCTCTGCCTTTATAACACTCCTTCATACACACCTGACTTCACAATGAGAATGCTCCTGTTCCCACCCCACATAGCCTCCTCAACTACTCTCAGTCCATTTTTTTTATCTTATGCACCTGACATAACTCATAGTAAAAACCTTGCAAAAACTGAATACTGTACAATCTGCTGAATTGCTGATGTAAATAGTTTTTAATAAAATTTGTATTAATTTACTTTCTCCAAATGCTAACTCTTTCTACTTTGTAACTCTGTATTTTCTTTTTTTTCTTTTAATTATCTCACGTTTTGTAACTCATATGTTTTTGTATTCCTGTAATTTGTTGACACTTGTATTTCTGGAGCTTTTCTCCCCAGGACTCCATTGAAAATGGGCTCCTTGTGGCCCAATGGACCATCCTGGTAAACAAACTGCAAATAAATAAATACATTTTTTATATGCTGTTGATATAAAATAGTTCCTCCACCTAATGTTTCAAAGTTGCTGTAGTATATGTAAATGGTATTGGAAGAAGCGTTTTATATTAAAAATATAATTAAAAAAAAAACACTATCCAAATATTTACATTATTTTTAGTCCCTTGCTCCTAAAATGTGTGGTTTGCTGCCAGTCTCTGAGTCACTAAATAACGGCATAGATCTGAATTTCAGACTTTATTTACTTCAGAAAATTCATGCCAACACAAATCCTGTTATTTAAGCTTTATATGAACAACATTTAAAATCTGCTACTATTTTTTTACCATTTATTCCCCCTGTATGCAGGCTTTATCCAGATATCTTGAACTAAGAGATTGAGGGGTATGCAAAACTCTTATCTGCTGCTGCGACCGGTCAATCGATTGAGGTCACTCTGTCATACACACACAGTTGTGCTTCAGAAAATGTATACTAAAACAAATCATCATATTATTCAAGCAATATTTAAATATGTTCTTATTTTGAGCCTCTGTTCCCCTTTTATTTTAGGCTTTATCTAGATATCATGAGCTAAAAGGTCTAGATTTACACAAGCATCTTAAGAACTGCTGCTGTCAGTGCTCGATTGTTTTCTCTTTTCACTCTCTTTCTCTCACTCATAAACACACCTCACTTTCATGCCTGCAAGCACACACACAGACAACAGAAGAATAAATACACATACATATACAAGCAGATAGAAACACACACACACACACACACACACACACACACACACACACACACACACACACACACACACACACACACAATTTTCAGTTTCATTTAGTTTTAACTCTTGCTAAACAGCAAAAATGTTGCTTAACAAGTGTAAAATAATGGTTCAGTCAATCTCGCTGTCACTCACATTCATGCATACACTCACACACAAACTTAATTGGTTAATTACTAGATTTATAAAACGTATATTAGTGCCCTATCTAAATTAGCCCTCAGTGGTGATATCCACCCTAACCCTGGTCCTACCATTACCAACTCCTCACCTAAAATCTGCCTAATAGCTACTCCTTCTCACAACTAACATCCAACAGAAAACCGTCTGACCTCCTCTTCATGTGTCTAAATATCAGAAGTATAGCTAATAAAACCCATGACCTAAATGCCAACATAGCTTTATACTGTCCTGATATTCTCATCCTGACCAAAACCTCGCTCAAACCTCACATCAGAAGTGAGGAAATACTCCAAAATGAGGAACACTCGCTTCTTCAATGTGGAACAAAAAAAAAAAATGTGGAACATGTACTAAGATTACTAACAAACACAACTAAGGTCATAGGAAGGTCATAGGATGGTACTAGTTTTACTAATAATAAGATAAAGAATTAATGAATTAATTTCTTTTGATTATGAATTTCACTTTAAAAAAATCTATTCACTGAAAATGTGACAGACTCTTCTGTGTGGGACTCTTGAGGAACTTTGGGGAAAGGAACTTTTTTAAGACCCCAAATGTTTAGTTTCTCTAAATGAGGTACACTTGAGAGGTATGGAAATACTCACAACAGGTCATAACATTCTTCGAGTAGATAGATTATCTAAAAAAGGGGGTAGTGTGGCACTAATGTTTAAACACCCACCTCAACATCCAGATCCTTAACACATCTGCCCCCCACATTGGAAATGAAGAAATCCTATATGCCAACCTCAAACTAAACCCAAATAAAACAAACATCATAGGATACTACTTCCCACCTGGCCAAAACATCCCACCCCTGGAAAAACTCCTGAACTGGGCTAACCATTCCCTACCCCAGGAAACCATAATCTTAGGTGATTTTAATATCAACTGGCTATTTTGTAGTAACAATCACCTAGCCCACCACATAAACCTTCATGGTTTCTCCCAACTAATTCAGTCACTTAGCCAGATAAATAAAAACTCTAACATACTACTCTCGACTGGATATTAGTTAATAAAGACCCTCACTCATACTTAGCTGGCTGTTTACCAGACAGCCTCAGTGACCACACTCCAACATTCCTTCTGAGACACCACTTCAATTGTGCTAAACCCATCATCTATAGGCAAATCCAAAATAGGGTAAACTTTAACCCTCTCTCCTTTATCTCATCCCTTCAAAAATGTGATTGGACACCACTAAAGTACCTCAAACTGGATGAAGCCGTCCACTTCTTCAATAGCACCTTCCAAAACATCCTAAACACATATGCCCCCATAAGAAATGCCAGAGGCAAAACACAGTACTCCCCTTCGCTACAAAAAAGCACCAGGGCACTAATGAAAATCAGAGATAAGGCCTGGGAGCACTGGCGCTTAACAAAACCCCCCTCCTCTAGACAGTCATTCCTAGAGTTTCACAACAAGGTCAGAAAGCAAATAAAAGATAACAGTATTATCAGTCTGCCCTAAACTCTTCCCATTGCAATCCTAAGCAGTTCCGCTCCACAATAAACTCCATTCTCCACCCAGGTAAAGTAGGCACCTCCCCACCTACCACCCCCCCTTCCTCCAGCATTATTGCTGACTCATTCAATAAACACTTCACTGAAACCATTATGTCTTTGACTAAATAACACAACCCTCTACCACCTTCCCTGCATCAAAACCAAACACTCTGCCCACAGTCTTTTCTTTTTCATCAGTACCTACCTCCTATATAAAAAACTTCTATTGAAACTAAAGCCTACAAAACTTACAGCTGACAGTCTCCCCTCTGAATACCTAAAAATAGCAGCAGAAGCCCTAATGTATCCAGTCTCTATCTTAATTAATCGGTCCTTATCAGAAAGCTATGTCCATACACTGTGGAAAATATCCCACATCATTCTCCTTCATAAAGGTGGCTCCTCCACTGAACTTTCCAATTACCGCCCCATAGCCACCCTTTCTCCACATTCCAAGATACTTGAGAAATGCATCCATTCTCAAGTCTTAGACTACTTCTTAGCTAATAACCTCCTCTCCAGCACCCAGCATGGCTTCAGGCCATACTACAACACTACTACCACCTTGCTCTTTCACTAACGCTATCCTTCATCATAAAAGTAATAGCCTGTTCTCATCTGCTATATTTCTGGATCTATCCAAGGCTTTTGACATGGTCTCACACAAATTACTAATCTCTATTCTTACTAACCTATCATTTTCTGAATCAGCTACTGATTGTTTAACAGCTATCTACCTGGCCACCAACAATCAGTTGTCTGGCATAATGACCTATCTCCTCGACTTCCTGTAACACTCTGTGTCCCAAGGCTCCATCCCTGGTCCCCTACTATTCTCACTCTTCACCAATGATCTATTCACAGCCATCAAGCATGCTTCTCTTATACAGTATGCAGATGACTCCACCCTCATCCGCTCAGCCCCAGCTATACCTGAACTTCATAAGATCACACAGGAAGCCTTTTCATCTGTAGAAAACTGGCTATTTAGTGCCCAGTTATTACTCAACCCGAACAAGACTAAACTGCTTATCTTCCAACCCACTAAAAGTAGCCCAATTATGCCCCACTTTAATATTCTAACCAAAGACAATACAGTCATCTCCCCAACAGAACACACCAAACTACATGGTGTTGAGATTGCTAACAATTTCAGATTTAACACTTACATTTCTCTTACCATAAAATAGGTTGTCAAAAAACTAGATGCATTGTACAGAAACAAAATTCCTCACCAAGACAGCCAGAATTTCTACTGCCAATTCCCACCTAATCTCCACTTTATGCCTCTCCTATACTTACCTACCTTAGGCAAACAGACCTAAACAAGCTCAAGGCTTGCTACAATAAAATTGCTAAGTTTGCCACTGGTTCATCTTATCACAGCCACCACTGTAGCTCACTTAGAGAACTTGACTGGCTTGAACTCCCTCAACTTCTTCACCTGAATCAACTCTCTCTTGCCTACAAGTTATTAAAGCATCTTTTTAATGTCCATCCCTTCAAAACTTTCTCCAGCCCTACTGCTCAACTACACCACTACACTCCACAGCAAAGATCTACTTCTAGTGACCAAACCCAAGAACTCAGCAGGAGAAGCACTATTCTCCTGCATCATATCCAGATTATGGGACAATCTCCCCCTATAACCACACTGCCATCTTGCAATCACTTCAAGACTGCACTAAAAACTAACTCACTTAAAAAGTCTCTGGTTATGCCCATGCACCAATCCCAACTAGTAACCCTCCTTTTTACCTCTCCTTCCTCTCCCCTCCCCTAGCCACCCTGCCTCACACCATGTGATCATTGCATTCCTTCCTCTGCAGGCTCTGGCTCACCCTTTACCCTCCCCTTCCCTCCTCACTCAATCTCTCAGACCTGTTATAACATGCTTAACTACCTCACTTCATCTCAACTCCAAATACATATCCAACTGACTTACACCTAGCTTCCTCTCACTACCACATATACTACTCACTCAGTCTCCTCTCTTACTCCTCTATCTTCCCCTTCCATTCTATTAGTCTTTCTAGCTTGTTCCACCTTTATGTAGAGCATATGCATTATATCTGTTTGAGTTTAGTGCAATATTTTTATGTAAGATTTAGGTATATGAGTTTAGAACAGTATCCATTTCAGCTTAGTACTATCTATATACATCCTACTTTTATTCCTAGCCTCTAGCTAGATATTGGTATATCTGTTCATTACTATGTTTCATATTATATGTATAGCTGATGTTTGCTGCAGTATGTATTATTTGCTATCTTATGTATATTCAGTCGTTCTTCATGTACTCTGCTGCTCATTTATTGTTCTGTGGAACTTTTCTCCCTGGGCGTCCACTGAAAAAGAACCTGTGTCCAGTTGGAATTTCTTGGTAAACAAATGTACATAAATAATAAATAAATAAATACACACACACAGAGTTTTTTTAATTTTTTTCTTTTTTTTAAATGTTACACTTGCTAAACAGTAAAAGTGCTGCTTAGCATGTGTAAAATAATGATGACCATTAGGTTACTTTCAGTTTGAACTCCAAGGCAGCTTGATATGCTGCCATAAAGTGGCAGACTAATTTTTCAGTGGGAATTCCCTGTAGATTAACAAACTGCTGGAGAACGTTCATTCTCTGATCAGGTGCCAATGTACAGATCACCCCTTATCTAATATATCATAATGTACGCAAACTCCAAATTATATTTTTCTAAACTTTCATAAACAACTTGTCTTGTCTTGAAAATTACATAAACTAGACATATATTGTTAGAACATTTTTGTTAACAAGACATACGTTTTCACAAAACAAGAAATTCCTCTGTAAGTACAGTACATGTTTATTGAGATATTTACAGACATGTGAAACATACTGCAGGATTCAATAAGCTCCATGTAGGCTCCATGTATATGGCCACAATGTGCTCTTGGCAGTGTGCAATGCATATTAATGTTGTGCAGCGTGCCCAAGTGTGGTTTCATGGTGTACCCAAGTAGTGTTGGCTGCAAAACCTCATAGAACACCATGGATAATGAATCTGTGTACAGGAGAGCACCTGACTTACTGCAAAAATATCAGCCAAAACCCTGGAAAGACTGTGAGAAATAGTTCTATCTATATACTTTTATTTTCTCCTAATTTTTTTTTTTTTTATGCATGCCATGTTTGCGCGGTGCGTCATGGCATTTTGCAATGCTTATCTCTCTTGCACAATGGGACCACTCATGTATCAGACTTGACCCAGACATCCAAAGGTAGATACCAGATGCTTTTAACTGCTATTGCACAGCACAGCTGTGCATCATGCAAACCTGGTAAGTGGGACTGCACTATGTGCAATCCATCAAATTAACAATACATAGTAAAATGCAGGCTACAAGTAACAAATCCTGTGGTGACATGCATAGAGTGCTGGACTGCAGTGCAGATGGTCCTGAATTCTAGTCCAGGGTATGCAAACTTTGCATATACTGTTGTGACATTGCAGCTTATACAAATAAAGTGTTAGTGTAATGAAATAGCATTGGTTGTTACTTATTTTCGGATACATTTGAAAAAGGTGCAAACCAATGCACTTGTTTTATCATGTTTGCATGATGGTAAGCAGCATGCAGCTTTTTCAAATATTTCATAATGTAGACAGTGTGCACTCTTTGTAAGCACAACTGGCAGGAAAACATGCTATATAAAAGTGAATAGGTGGGAATTGTACTTTAGACATTTTGAGCTTCACCTTATGCAGCAATGGCAGGTGTTAGAAAGGGAGTGCATTTAAGAGCACAGCGCTGAGGTGTCCAGGAGTCCATGGTCTTTATTGGGCTCCTGGTTAAGGACCATGGGCTCCGGCTGCTGCAGGAGAATTACACTGGCTCCGAATATAAATCAGAAGCCTGGCATAGTTTGGTCAGAGCCCTTACCAGTGTGATTGGTATCCCCTCCACTGGGGAACAATGTCATCATCACTGTGCTGACCTGCACTGCAGAAAAAGGGATCTCCTTGATCACTGGATCTGAGAGTGTCAGGCAGGGCACACTGCAGAGATGTGTATGTTTGGTTTACATGTAGTATTCATAAATACTCAAGCTGAATATGATAGAAACTGGTATTCATAATGCTTTTTCTTTTTCCTTTTTTTCACAGCCACAGAAGATAGGGCCTCAAATATGAGGTCACATGAGAGGCGATTGGGCAAGATGCAACAAGCATGTGATAAGTAAGCATAATTATATAAAGTACTGTTATTGCAGCCTTAACAGTTATAGACAGATTAGTTGCTATATCATGCAGTTGTATGAACTTGGGATTGCATGCCTGAACTGTAAAAGCAAGTATGCGTTCATTACTCTGTAGCATATCTTTCACCTGTACAGATTTCGGCTGAATATCCACATTTAAGAATCACTGTTTTGGTCTGTTTAATGTAGGATTTATGGTTGTCTGGCAAGTCATTTATATTTAAGTCAGTAAAGAATAGGTGTCAAAATGTATGGTAACTCAAATCCTGTGCAACAATGCATGTGTGTAACTGCAATATTTAAAATCTGTTCCTAGTTATGGGTCATTGGACACCCATTAATTTATGATATGTCAAGATATCCTGTTCTAAAATGTGAAGAGGTATGGTCTGTAACACAAAGTAACAGTTGCACATTCTCGGATAACAGTGAACATGATTCTATAAGGTGTAAAAGGAAAGAGTGTTTGCATTATGTTATATTCCAAAGGAAAAGTACAGTATTACAGTAGTCACTGCTTGTGGGTTCTAATACCATACTCCCCAAATAGCTCAGCTGATTACAATACTGTTTTAGCCTGTCATCAATAAAAATACACACTACTGTTAAGCAATCATCATTATAGCATTTGAAGGGCATACCTCTAGATCTGTGGCTTGAATGGCCTGCTGTGAAGTGTAATCACTGTACTTGTATTTCAAGTAATAAAGAAAGTTCTTAGCAGTTGGCATTATTAACAGTAGAATGTAACAGAATAGAATACCTTAATTGTAGAAAGCATTTTATGGTTCTTTCCCACACCATTCCCGCACATTCCTGCCTTCCTTTCACTTTGTTTTTATGCCTGATTTTACTCCCCATTTCACCACTTTCCTATCTTCCCCCATTTCTTTTCTTTAAAGAATCATTGCTTGATGGTAAGCAACGTGCACCATCACTAAGCAATGTTAAACAGAAGTAGGAACGGTGGATGTATGCAAAAGTATCATACACTCTTGTAAAATTTATCCGCAAACCCTATTTTGAACTCAATACTATCTGACTTCAGCAATTCATTAACCCATCCAGCCACAGAATCAGTTAAATAGCAAATGTATTTTAAAAAATCAGTACTAATTGCCACATAGCCTCAATAACGTGTGTTTGCTGTACATCATGCAGCATTGCTCAGCAAGGCTGATAAAATATTAAATAATTATTAGGAACATACCTGCCTGCTTGGTAGCACAAAACATCTGGACAAAGCCATACACAACGGGGAACAAGATCTATCACTAAAATTGTAAATATTGCTCTTACAAATTTAGAAACATGATAGAATAACAGGTTTTCATTACTACTCATTGGTTTACTTAAGTTGCATGTGTATACAACAGCACTTTTTTGTTCAGTTATCTATATGATGTGTAAAATACACCTCCTACTTAACTGACTATGTAGCACTATCTGTTAAATGCATTGCTGGTGTATTCTTTTGGTTCGGATGGTACTGGGTTTAAATGCAGGTGTATCTATCATTTCAAATACTTGTATGTGTACATCAGCATTATAAATTGTGATATTTATGAATCTGTGCCATTAGCTGTGCATGCACTCAATGCTGTAATGATGAAATGTCTGTTGCTAGATGGTACTGGTATACAATATAAGTTAATAAACTCCTTTTTGCTATAGCTGCATGCTACTGCACATCACACCCCATCGTGTCATGATTCTTTAAAGAAAAGAAATAAGGAAAGATAGGAAAGTGGTGAAATGGGAAGCAAGCGGGGGGGGGGCAAAGTAAAAGGAAGGCAGGAATGTGCAGGAAGGGTGTAGGAAAGAACCATAGCTATTTATTTCTTCAACAGTAACATCTTCCTTGCATCTCACAACACTGCAATTGAAATAATGTAAGAAACCAAACTTCTAGGAGTTATCATTGATAGTAAACTTTCATTTGGCCCCCATATACAGCAAAATATAAGGAAAACTCATCAAATAATGGGACTCTTACATAGAAACAAACATTTCTTTACTACAGCAACCAGAACTACACTTGCAAAAACATTTTCACTTCCCTCCCTTCTTTACGGTGCCCCTATCCTAATTACCTTAAGCAAGACGGAACAGTACTACAACAAAGTTGAAAAGTTTGCCAGAAACTCTAAATATCACACACACCACTGTAAACCACTACTAGAGCTAAACTGGCTTGAACTCCCCAACCAGCTTGCCTTTATTTAGCTATCCACCTTGCACAACCTTATTTTCAAGCCGCCTGCCTGCCCTGCACTTGCCAATCTAGTGACACCTTGCACACCAAATCGATCCCTATGACCAGAAGACAAAAATCTCTTAGCTATCTCAAAACCCACAAGAAAGCCTGGTCACTTTCTGTATTCATACTCTGTCTCTACAATATGGAATTCACTACCTCTAGCTACCAGGTCTGTGCCTGTCCTAACCCATTTCAAAGCCTCTTTAAAAATCATCTCAAAAATGCATGGCTCTGCTCCTGCATAAATTCTGCCTAATGTTTAGCTCTTCCTCTTCTTCCACCCTAGCCTCATCCTCCTCTTTGGTCACATTTAATTCCCTCACACTCTGCAAGATCCTAAGGCTCTACTAACGCCTTCTCTGTTTCTATACCATATCCTTAAATTACTGCTCAGGTTTTAATGCCTCTATTCTTAACTGTCTCACTATCTTTCTGCATCACTAACTTTCTGGCTATTATTTTCCTAACTGAAACCAGCACTCTATTTTTTCATGTACTATAACAGTCAATGTCATACACTGTACTACCTACGTACTAGTTTTGGACAGTATCTACTCATAGACTATGCATATGGTGAATGTGACTATTATTGTCTATAATTTTTTAACTCTATAGAATTGACTGGATATGTACTATATAATATAATATCTTGTAACAGTTTATGTCCTTTCAACTTATTTCTGTACAGTATTTCTCATGTTATTTGTAATGTATTAAATTATACTGTGTTTGTATTGTACAGTATGTGGAGCTTTTCTCCCTGGGCCTCTGCAGAAAATGGGTTCTGTAGACCCAGTCATACCACCCCGGTAAACAAATGTCAAATGAATAAATAAATAAATAAATTAGCTCTGGAAAAAACAGAACACAACAGAATACCATTAAGAACACCAATAACAAACATGCAGCTGCTACCGCCTACAAGGACTGCCTGTAAGCAATACTTATACATCTGTGAAGTGCCATCATTCTTACAGTCCTTGATCCAATGGTCAAAGGTATCTCTCTCTTCCTCATCCTGAGGTGTCAGTAGTGATTCCTATACTGTTCGCCAGTGCAGGGGATACCAGTAGCACTGGACAGATCCTGGGCCAAACTATTCCATGCATCTGATTTGTAATCGGATCCATGATAGTGCTCCTGCAACAGCCAGGGACCATAATCATTCACTAGGAGTCCAAAAAACACTTTGGACTCCTGCACATCCCACCTTTGAGACTGAAATCTCAGAACATCTCCCTAAACACCTGCCATGTCTAATGCAGATGAAAACCAATGTATAATGATGTTTCCCACCAGTTCCAGTTATGACAGGTACTGAGAATGCACACTATTGCACTTTGCAGCATTTGAAAATGGTGTGCACTGCTTAATATAGTGCATACACTTTAAACACATTTGCATGATGGGAAAAATTAAATGAAGCTAACTAATGCAGATATTATCATATCATTACACAGGTGACAGTATTACTGCATCATGCCTCAAGAAAATACTTAGGATATGAGAAATGCTAGGCAACTGCTATAACTCAGGGTGATTATAATGTGAGGTGGGACACCACTGAAAAAAGAAAGATGTCTGCTTATACCTTACCATCGACCTTATACATGTTAGTCCTACACTCACAGCTGTTGCCAGTAGAAGGCTTAGAGAATACATGTATATATTTAATTACATTGCTATGTAATGCAGGAACACATTAGTAAAATACAAGTTACAGTCCTTGTATTAGAGCCTTGGACCATGTGAACTTCAGGCCAACACTTAACATCTGCAGCCACAGGGAAGGTTACATGAAAAGCTACTACATTAATACTGATCCTGAGGTTTGCACTGTTACATGCAGTGCAACAGCGCTTAGTAGGTTTGCGCTATGCAGACTGACATTAAGAGAATACATCCAAGGTCTATTTTTAGATGTCTGGGTTCCATCTGCTACCTGGGTGGTTCACTTCTACAGTTTGTGTATTGCTGCTCTGCATGCAGACCAGCTGTACATAGCTAATTCTGTTTATGCTACATGCAGGAATACACAGCAATATACAAACAGTGGCTCCAAATATTAAGATAAAAACAAGCGGTAAGAGGCAGCAAATGAAATCAATGTATCATACATACTACTAGACTATGTAACTACACTGGAAATATCCTTACATAGTTCTAAAATCCAATTCACCATCCAATGCACATAACACAAGATGTGTACCCTAATCCTGTGTTTCAAACATACACCTTTGCAGCAAACAGGAACAGGCATACAGCACCATACCTCTCAACATCTTAAAAAAAGGAATCTGGACAATGGCACAAATAATGGTGGACAAAGGCATAAAAACAGGGACACTCATTAGATATTGCTCTTACATACTCAGGAAGCAGATAGAACAGGTTATGCATTATCATAACCTATCTGAAGGATATGAAGTCTGCCATTACTTCCTGACTTCATAGCTTCATAGGTAGGTACTAGGCTATCTGCCCAAAGGCATTTATAAGCCTAGCCAGAATGTGTTGGCTTTCACCACCCCCTTAGATTAGTTCCCTGTGCTTCTGTCCAGCAGAACCATTGAAGTGATCCCTGGGGTAAACTTTCTGTTTCCCATCCACTTGTCAAGGTTTCTCTTGAAGAGGGTTAGCGAGGAGCTCTGCCTAATGTAGATTGGAATCTTGTTCCAGAGCATGGGAAGTCTCTGGGACATGAATCTATCCCTCCAACACGTCCTATTTATTGTTGTGGTGAGGTTTAGATCCATGGAACGTATGGTTCGAGGTGATATGGTTTTCTTTAGGTGGAGCATGTCCTTCAACTCTAGGTTGGACATGGCCTTGTATGTCAGGCAGAGATCACCTCTGAGTAGCTGGTATACAACCGAGTACAGATGAAGTTTCTTCAGTCGTGCTGCATAGGGCATCTGCTTGAGGCCAGTGATCCTCTTGATGAGGTACCTCTGTGGTCTTTCCAGTTGTTGCAATGATTTGCCAGTGATGTTACAGAAAACAAAAATTGTATGAGAAACAGACCAAATATATGAGTCCAACACATGGATATTCTGGGAATATATGTACAGTTGTGAGGGATGATCAGCACACAATCAAATTGAAAATAATGTATAGTTGTAGTAAAATATTACATGTTACCTGTACATCTGGTGAAATGTTTTACTTTTGCAATACTGCATTTACTGATTACACACCCCGTTATGATGTTAGCTTGCAGATATACAGCAATAATTTACATGTCTGTATTTCTTAGTCATTCATCAGTTATGTCCAGTAGTCTGAGACATACATTGTGTACACCATTTAATATCATTGCATTTACAATATCAAAGGATATTAACTGTGAATAATATGATATGCAGCTGCCAACTAAGGAAAGACAGGTTGGATGTCACAAGCAAGCACTGACTGTTCTTTTGGGGGTGGGGGTGCAAAGATGTGTGTCTGCTGTGGCACAAACAAGATTGTATTTGTCTGGTTACCTTACATGTCTGGCATCATACCTGTTGTATGCTTTTGTTATGGTTGATAACTGTTATCTGTAATGCATCCCTAATGGAGATGTATAGTGGTCTTGGAGGATGGTTTTAGCCTCCTAGGTGATGATCAGTGTGCTATACATTGTCTCATAGACCATGCAAGGACTTATTGAGCATGGCTATGTCTTTCTACAACCACACCTGCTGCTGGTTCCTCCTATGAGTCATCATTGGCCCGTGGCTGTGGTGACCTTGGCATTGTCAAAAGGATGTGTTTCTCTTCCCCTTGATGATCCTGCTGCAGTTGTTTCCACTATAATAACTTGGGTAGCATAGCACATACTATGAGCATTGAGGGACATGTCGGTGGATTGTAATGGTGCCCTCGGCCAGAGGTATGTAGGTGTTGGCACCGTGAGTACAGTAGCTGAAAAACATGCTCTATGGCAATACTGTTTGGACTGTGTCTCATTAATGTGTTCCTGTGTGTGTGTGTGTGTGTGTGTGTGTGTGTGTGTGTGTGTCTGTGTGTGTGTGTGTGTGTGTGTGTGTGTGTTTCCAATGGGTTTCCTCAGCAATGACTCCAGTGCATAGTATGCATCCACACTTAAGTGAGTCTTGGAGATACCCCCCCCCATTGCACACATCTGGTGCAGTTAGGGAATGTGGCACATATGCAAGTCATGCTAACTGCAAGGGTTGCCAGCACAGACATTCCAAATGATTACCTTTACATTACATTACATTAGATCTTGCTAGTTCTCTTGTCTTTTGCATTTAACTAACTTATTCACCTAGCACTTCATCTGATTTCTTATAGCAATTATTGTAGCACACATAAGTACTAACAGCACTAAACGTCCTCTAAGGAAACAGCTCCAGTACTTATTAATAATGACCATCCCTCCTGGCATGTCTAAAGGTCAGTTCCCTGTGCATTTTACTATTAACCTGGTGAACTTGGGCATTCTGAGACAGTGTAGTAACTGCCTCATGCACATAGACAACCCTCTCCTCTTATCTCCCAACACTCAGACTTGTGAGAGATGCATTTATATATCCAAACTGGAAGACATGCACTCTCCAGCCAAGACCAGAATAGCTGGTCAAGAGAAGAAGATCAACACCTGCACCACACCACATGGAACACATAGCCCTCCAGAACACATGCCATCACGACTATCACATAAAAACACACACCCACCTTCATGGAGGCTCTCAATAGAAATCTACTCAAACAGCAGAGACCTCCAAATCAGAAATGCACTCGACCATCACAACACAGCACAAATCACAAGACACATAGCTCACCTACACAGTGTGCCCCTCAACCTAAGCCCTTAAGGCAAAACAGCTTGCCCAATACACTAATCATAGGTGACTCGACAGTGAGGCACACTGATGTCCCACTCACTAGGTTGAATAAGAAGAAGGTAACAGTCAGCTGTTTGTCAGGTGACAGGATCTGACACACAGCACACTCACTCAGGTCACTCCACAACAAGTACAAGTATGACTCTGTCATTGTCCATGTGAGTGTGAATGACCTGAGACGAACCTCCCTGGACTACAGGAAAAGAGACATGGAGGAGCTCTCAGATTATGTGGCCCAGGCAGGTATGACCCTAGCCCTGAGCAGCACCCTTCAGTCACCCAGACTGATACCGCAGTGCAAGCAGAAAATGATTGACTTCAACAAATGGCTAAGTTTCTGGTGTCATCCTAAGGGGATCAAGTATCTGTCTGCTTCAGATGACATGATTGACATACCTCGATGCTTTACCAGAGATGGCCTGCATCTGTCACCACTAGGTTTCCGGATACTGGCTAAGGCTCTTGCCACCCCTATAGTGCCTTTTTTAGGCAGTGCTCCAAAAACCAGATTACCACCATAACAGCTATAAATAAATGCAATCTGAGGGTCATACTGCTCAGTGCTAGAAGTCTAAATCTCAAGATGCACTCCCTCAAAGAACTCCTCAAAATGAAGAACATCGACATGTGTGCTGTAACGGAGATCTGGTTTAAAGCAACAGAAAACACCCCTGCGCTACCAGGCTATAACTCATTCCACAACTTTCAGCCCCAGAAAATGGACCAAAGCTCCAAAGGCAGTGGCATCTCCATATTCATAAAGGATATGCACACCTCCAGACTAGTAGCCCAGCATAATACATCAGAGATACTTCAGGTACAACTAACAGTGGTTAAGACAGTGATTCAGGTTGTAGCCTGCTATAGGTCCCCAACAATGTCCCACATCTCTCATTTCATGTTTTTAAGCACCCTGGAAACTATTAGGGTCCAAACCAACACTCTCATACTTGGCGAGTTCAACTACCCCTCCATCAAATGAGAAAGCTACTCATGCACTAATACACTTTCCCAAGGCTTCCTGGAATTGATTAATTCCAATGCGCTTGACAAGCTCATTCTCACCCCCACTGGAGGAAGCAACATCCTTGACCTGGTTATTACTAACATGGGCAACTGTTGCTCAATACCAATAGTCAATTCCTCCCTGGTTAGATCTGACCACAGACTAATTAACATGGAAATCCACATCTCACCCACACTACCAGCAAAAGTAACCGGGTCTATATTATATGAACAAAAGTTCATATAAGCGAATGCTGTAATGAGCGAAACTCCCTGACATGGAGGTGCATGTTGTGGGATTGCAGTAAAGTGAAGATTGGAGTTTTTGCCCTTTCCTCACTGTAGTGCAATCTCAGAGTTGCAATATATTTTTAGCAGGAGGTGCAGGGGCAGCAGCCCCCCACAATATTGCTTTCGATGTCTTGGATTTTTGCTCATTGAGCGTTTGCTTATATGAACTTTCATTCATATAATATAGATCCAAGGTAACCACCATGAAAACTTCTCCAAAGCTGACTTTGGGTTCCTAAAAACAGAAGTGTCTAACTTTACGGCACCCATGCAATTGGAAAATAAGTGCATGACCACTGAATCATACACCAATGCACTGAATGAATACGTACATGAATGCATGGAACTAGCCATACCCAACAGAATCAAAACGCTCTCCTCAAAAAGCCAATCTGGTGGTCCCCTTGCCATTAACAAACTCTACAACAGAAGGAAGAAACTGTTGCAGAAAAAGGTGAAGTCCCAAGACTGGAAAAACTCTCTTATTAGCCTCAACAAAAAGTTGAGATCTCTCACCAAAACCTCTAAAGCTAGCTATGAAGGCAGAATTGCAGCAGACACTAAAAAGGCCAAGAATACAGCTTCCATGGGACCTGACAATGTCTCTGGCTGTTTTCTACATGAACTACAAACTGAACTGGCATCACACCTGTTTGCCCTGTTCAATCACAGCTTCACCTCAGGCTTTGTCCCAACAGAATGACACACTGCTACATTAATCTTTCTCCATAAAGGGGGAGCAACTACAGACCCTGGGAATTATCACCCCATTAGCCTGACAAGTCTAATATGTAAGGCTATGGAGCACATAATCATGGACCTAATTAACAAGGATATAGGAAATTTCCAAACTCTGGATCCCATGCAATTTGGTTTTATGAAGGGTAGATCATGCCTGCTCAACCTGGTTCACTTCTTTGAGTCAGTCACCAGAGTTGTGTATGAGGGCAAGGCAGTTCATACAGCCTACCTCGATCTGGCCAAGGACTTTGATACCATTCTCCACTCAGGAATTATTGACAGACTCACCAAACTAGGCATCAACCCCTATATCACTAGGTGGGTTGCAAAATGGCTCACAGATAGAACCCACAGTGTGAAAGTAGCAGACTCCAAGTCAGACTGCCGACCAGTCACGAATGGAGTCCCACAGGGATCGGTCCTGGGTTCCCTCCTGTATGGCATGTACTTCTCAGAAGTCCAGGCCAACACGGAGGGACTCTGGCTTACCAAGTTCGCAGACAATTGCAAGCTGGGAGCCATTATTAACTCCAAAAGTGATGTAGATATCTACAGACAGACCTCAATGAGACCAATGACTGGTGTTGGAACCATGGCCTTAAGCCTAATGCCAAAAAATACATTATCATTCCCTTTGGGAAAAACTCAGTTCTCACTAATTACCACATTGCTGGTAGCCCACTGAACACTGAAGGTGTTATAAGAGATCTGGGGACACAGATTGACAGCAACCTCTCCTTCGACCACCACATTGCCACTGTGGTCAGAAAGTCCTTCTATGTGGCACATCTCATCACCAAGGGTTTTTCATCCAGGAAGAAAGAGGTCATCATCTCTCTAAAACTCTTCCCTCATTAGACCAATCATCGAGTATAATGCCCATTTGGCATGTAGCTCACTAAACACCTGCAACAGCCGTAAAGGCCACAAAATTACCACACAAAGAGGATCCAAGGCCTTAAACACATGCATACATGGACAGACTCAAAAAACTCCAGCTTTTCTCTGTCTCATATCATCTATTAAGAGGTGATCTCTGCTTGACTTACAAAGCCATGTCTAATCCATCCTTTTTAGATATGTTACACCTTAAGAAATCCCAATCCCTCTGCACCACATGCTCCAGGGACCCCAACCTCATTACCACAAACAGAACATGCTGAAGAGACAGGTTCATAACCCAGAGACTGCCCATGTTCTGGAATAGAGATCCCATACATGTCAAGCAGAGCACTTCACTGGCCCTTTTCAAGAGAAATCTTGATGAGTGTTTGGGGATCAAACTCTACTTGATAGATGCACGGGGAACTAATGGTGGCCTGATGCCAGGGCCTTTGACCTAGTACACACCTATGAACTGCGATGTATGGCACACATCACTGGAGATTAGTGTGATATATGTTACAATTGTAGCATACTTGTGATCATCTCCTCAGAACTTATGTTAAAATGTATGTGCTCTTTGCCATGTTGTAGCATAGCATGCAGGAATGTTTGGAAGATACTGGATGCTGACACCTATGAAACACCAAGCATGTCCCCTGGTAGTCTGTTAACTATACCTGTGACTAGCATACTAACTTCAACACATACCTTATATTCCACTAAAATGGGTTCCCTGCATTTGTCGCTGTATGTGAATCAAGGCTGCCAGAGGTCCCACATTTCGTCTACTGTGTTCTTGGCCTGCAAAATCCACACCGTCTCTGTTTATGGCTATTGGCAGCAGCAGCAGCAACAGCATAGTCTTCAGCCTGTAGCACAAACAAATGTATGTAAATTATAGCTGCTACTAACGATTTGTCAGTGCTTACATTGTATTTGTACTCCACTATTCCTTCACTGCACATATAAGAAAGGGCATGGTGTCTACATTGATAAATTATATCTTGTTGTGTTGCTCCATGGGACTGGTTGATTACATGTAATGCAGCAGTGCATGCTTAGGTAAGTAACATCTCTGAAACACAGACTAGGTCAGATGCAATCAATTAGTAATGTACACCATTATAGAAAGGCAAGTGTGTAGTTAGGCAAACCAATGCAGATGAGTTGTAGCAGAATTCAAACTCAGTTACGCATCTAAATTGGCGCAGTATATTTCAGCAGAGGAGTAATGTAATCTGTCAGGTATGTATCCATTTTGTTACCTAAATAATGCATATTTTGGAATGTACTTAAGAATGATGTAAAGTAAATTAGTAAGCATTTGTTAGAACTGTACTCATGACGTGGCCTTGTTTTCCAGCCATTTCACAGGTACAAAGGATGTAGAGTAGGCCAAAGGTGTAATGCTGTGTGATAACTATGCACACATATTTCATGGCTAGGTCCTTTGAGAGTACTTTGGAATTTACACTGTTGTTTAGCACATTTGTCCCTTAGCCTGTTATATTTTTTTTTTGGGGGGGAGTAAGTCCTTGCTATGGCACAAACTAGAATGGACTGTTGTGTTGGATGTATGAACATAAGTGAGTGTCTGTTATGCAAAAACAAAGGTATGTTCATCATGCTGCTCTCCTTGTTTTGTAGCCCCCATGTTATTTGTTGACCACTGTTGAATCTTTAAATTGTAATCAAGTGGTGAATACTGAGAGTTTTCCTGTAATGCCTTATCTGTGCAGTTTATTTCTACTTATGTGATCCTCATATGTCATCATTATTTTGTCTTTCAGTAAACGGTATGCCTGCTCAGCGCAGACCATCTTTTTCAGAGGTAGAGAATGACCTCATTGATATTTTATGGCAACATCATGCAGTCCTTATGTCCAGGGGTTGGCCAATATGTCGCAATGTGGGGCCCTTTGGGACAAATTGGTCCAAAATATAAATGCAACTGGGAGACAAAATCACAGCTATGAGCAGGTGTGACAGAGCCACAGGCATGATTCATGCTGCATGGAGGCATGCTGGTGAAGTGGCACATGATCGTCAGGTTACTGGTGGTGGGCTTGCAGCAGACAACCACTGCCCACCACCAAGGAATTTCTGGTAAATATTCCCACTCAGGTAAACACCCAGCAGTCCATCAGTCAATAATATTCTGGATGTGGGTTCTACTCCTTCTTCTAAGAAGGAGTCTCCAGCTAGGTTTTGTTAGATCATTAGTAGAATACTGTTGCATTCATTCTGTTATAGTGTATAGAGTTTTAATGTGTGACAGATTGCTTTTTTGGTGGGGGTATTTAAGATAGCTGCAGTTTTCAGGTCATTTAGAGGTTGTCAGCCACATTCCTGTTAACACTGCAGTTACTGTACGTATAAATTATTAAAAGCATTACCCCCCCCCTTATACTGTTAAGTGTGGTGTTTTTGCTATTACCTGTCCCTTTACGTTTTTTCAGGGCTGTCCGGAATTGATAGATCTAGGCCTCCTGCAGTTGTTAAGCAGTATAGATATACGTCAGTAATGTAGAAATATTCCAACATATTTGCTAAAGTGTCATCTCAAGCCTGCTATATGGATTGCTGTCTCCATACTTGTCAACTGTACATTAAAAATACATACAACTCATTAATGTCATTGTAAAGCAGTACCTGTTATTCTATCACCTTTCTAGGTTTAAAAGGGCAATATGTCACAGTGCTACCTATTCTTGGGCCTTTGTCCACCCATTATTCATGGCTTTGTCCACATTCCTTGCCCTAAGAGGTTGAGTGGTATAAATGTCTGTAATAGTGACAGCAGTGTAAATTGCTTAACATATATAGCAGCATAGTAGTGCAGGTATTAATGTATCAATGGTTTCCTTCCTTTTATCACAGGTGAACAGAGAAGTGGTTGTTTGTCCTCTTACACCACCTGATGTCAGTGTCTCAGACTGTGATGATGATGGTGGGCAAAGTGAGGCACAGCTGGGGGTTGCAGAGGCTGATTCTGACAGAGGTTGACATCCAGTGGCACCCCTCATTATCACCAGACACAGTCAGTTTGCCTACTCATACCCAGTCTGAGGCCATATATATTGGACAGTTGGAGGGTGAGGACATTGATCAGGGGAAGTGTGGCTACTACTGCGGCTTCAGTGACTGTTCACACTGGCCATAGCCAGACTGTTGGTGAGGCGTTCATAGGATGTGACTAGGGTATTGACCTGATGGTGTTTAAAGGCATACCCATTACATCACAACATAATATTAATAGTCATCACGTGTCACTCAACAAATGTTTAGGGCCATCATGGAGGCACAGGCACATTCAGAAAGGAACACCAGGAGAATGCTCAGGGTTATAGATGCAGCACAGCCTGACATCTGTGACTGCCTCCACTATGTTGTTTATTCCATAGATCAGTTCAATGACACATTGGAATGGGGTGCGTCTGTGAGGGAGCTCAGTGTATCTGTCATGGAGCACACATTGCCTGCAATGAAAAGTCTGCTGGGAGGGGAGCGTCAACATCATGTGTGTAGGTCAGCAACTACACCTGTCGAGTGCCAACATGGCCATGCCCAATCATGCTCCCAGAGTGGAAGTACATCCACTTCTCCAGCAGGGAGTGTGCTGTCCACACCTAGACATAGCAGACCATGGGGTCATGGTCCTGGTTATTCCCATGAAGGAAGCACATCCAGTGGACATCAGTCACCTTCAGGTAGTAGCACAACATCTGAGCTTGGGAGTGGTGGTGCCAGTGCACCTCCTGGCAGAGTCAGTTCTCATGTTTCAGGGCAGAGACAATGAACTGTCAGCTCTTCCATGCATGGCTCACAGCAGTCCAGCATACATACATGTAGGGCTTGTAGTAATCTTGGCTGTCTTCATGCAGACACACACACACACCAATGTTACATTGAGGGTACCTACAGACACACACATGACATTTACATGATCCATCTTGCCTGCTTCCTTTGTTACTCACACACACACTTGCCACCCTTTTGTGTCTGCCTAGACCTCCTTCCTCTTCCACACAACACTCTGTGCATGTGATGATAACTGTGCCACATCCCTGTCATCTGTCTTTTGGATTTAGGGATACTAACGCTATGTGCCTGATTCACAGGTGACTATCTTTATTAATATGACATTATTAGCTCAATTTGTGCTGTTGAACTGATAATTGTATGTGACATTTAGATTGTAAGTAGCCATTTAGATAGTGGCTAGCATAATAATGTATCTACTTTATAGTGGATGCTTTTGTAAGGGCTGTGAATTTTGACAATTAAATATGTCTCATTAATACATCTAACTTTATCTTTAAGGATTGTTTAGTACAAATGTATGGATGCACATCCAAATTCAACCCATCTGATTCAGAGCTCAGGATTGTATATCAGCACTGAAGATAAGTGTTTTCAGAACACTAATACAGTATAACATTCCTGTTTACATGTACATTGCCACAGGTTCCAGGGTTCATAGGATGTGACTAGGGTATGGACCTGATGGTGTTTAAAGGCATACCCATTACATCACAACATAATATTAATAGTCAGATATAATGCATGGCCAAGATTTGTCTAGCAAGACCACCCATGTCCAGGAGAGAAGTAGCATTATACAATGACCCCCCCCCATTAATATTCCAAAACATGCACGCTGATTGGTCAGCATGCATGTTGTAAATCAGACTTATACTAATGGAAAAAGGTCCGGTCGCCCGGACTTTTTCCATTAGTATAAGTCTTTTTTTACAGCAACAGAGAACGCAAGATCTCCGGCTGTTTTTTAGATCGTCTTGCTATAATAAAGGAGCTAACATACATAGCAAAACAGCAAAAAAAGTACGAGAGAGCTTCCTTTCAGTGTTTTAAAGCTACCCTGTCCACTCAACTTAACAACAAAAACAAGTTTTTTGTAGCAATGGAGATCTTGCTTTCTCTTTCCATCCACAACTCTGACATCCTGATGTATGATGTAGCATGTGCATGTGCATGCAGTACACCTGAATACAGAGAACTGCTCCAGAAAGCTGCAGGGAGGCGTATAGAAGAATGCCATTTTGCAAGAAAAAAAAGTATTTTTTTTAATGTTGTATAATAGCAATTTACCATTGTGACCAAACCACACCAACTGTGGGTAAATCCAGCATTACCCACACCCAGGCATGGGTTATTGCTATAGTAATCCATGGCAGATAACATTTTCACAGCAAGTCATTCAGCCTGTCCTTCAACAGGGTAATGGAGGTGCTCTGCTTGATATGGATTTGAAGCCTACTGCAGAGGGGAGACGATCTTTGAGAGATCTATCTGTCTCTCCAGAATATCCAATGTATGTCATAGTGTACATTGAGGTCCCTGGAACAGGTAACTTGAATCCTACATTATGCACATGCAGCATTTTCATCCCACTTTGACCATAGATAACCCTGTTAGGCATACAATAATCTTCCTAAAAGCTATCTATATGATACTGCACACAGTGACAGCTACTTCAGTCTGCCCACAGAAGGCACATGTTGGAGACCCTCTGATGTTTTATTACCAGATATGTCTGAGGTCTGTCAAGTTGGTGCAGGTGTCTGGTAAAATACATTTCAAAGGGTGATTTATATTCTTTCATACAGCCAATTAGGGATGAGTATAGGGGCTTGGTAACATACATTTCCATTGACTTGATGCTGTTGCTAATCAGATGTATGATGTAGAATGTCTACCTCCCCACAGTAGACCCTGGTTGCAGTTGAAATGTGTTCCAAGGTCTATCAGTACAGACGTGGGTAATAGTTTACTCATGGTTATTTTATAATAAGCAGGAACAAATCTGCAGGGTATGCTGATACATTTCTGTACAGTTCATGTGACACCAATGGCTTTGGCAGCAGTCATTAGTGCCACAGTCTCTTTGTTTTGTTCAGGACTTCTTAGACATATATGTCAAACATGAGGGGCTACAGCACTGACTTCTATGACACAGGTGACATGTCTGCTGTTTGAGGTGAAGTCTTGTCTGTGATTGAATGTAGCTGGTATGTGATCTCATTTGAAAACCAACTGATAACATAATTTGATAGTCAACTCGGTTAGTTTCCCACTGACAACAAATGTTGGTGTGGACCTTGGCCAAGTTACAATAGGATGTGTGCACATCTTTGACTTTGTGTATGTCTATAGTCACAGTCTTGAATCCCATCAGGTTTTGCAGCCACAAGATACCCTTGAGAACACCTAACCAGAACACATCTAGTGCTGGAGGTCACCTCTTTCCTTGTGTCTGAGATGCATGCAAATGGTATCCATTGCCTTACGTCAAAGGTTGCATAAATCTATGGTTCTTAATTACACTTGTATTTTGCCAGTCATCTCTTGTGTGGTTAGAAAATGGTGACTGTATTCCATTCATTGTGGAATACAATGTTATTCAGACTGTGACTGAATATGGTGCCTAGAGGAGTATCTCACTGTTGAAGCACATGAACACAAGCCAGAATGCCATCTGGTCACATGATGACTGTGCTCCTAGTCTTGGAGTGGGCAGAGATAACTTTCTCATTGTAGATACCACAGCTCGGAGGTGATGTCTCACGCATGGTGTGTACTAAGTGGAGTGGCGGCAGGGGGCACTCTTTTCAGCCAAACATGTCTGCTAGCAGGTTTGGAAGTTACACTAGGTCAGTGTGTGTGTTCTTCCATACACAGTTTGATTCAACTACAACTGAGTTATATCAATTTGCAGATGTACATGAGGAAAGCCCTCTGTTTATCCTCGGACATGTTATTATCTAAAGTCCTAGCATGGTTGCTCTGTGTGGGTTCTTGAAAGTGTCTTATTTGCATCTTTATGCTGAGGAGAGTGGCCTTCCACCCCTGGTTTCTCAATGTTGTATTTGTAAACAGCAGCTTCTTTCACTTACTGTATAATGTAGTTATGATAGGCATACCGGTATGGTTTGTATTTTCTGGAGGATCTTTGTTTGAGCCTATGAGGCATGGCTGTGTATATGCATTTGTGTAGCTGTGCAGACAAAGCATCAGGGAGTAACGTACTATACCTGTCAATGATCTTTGTGTGTCTGAAGTATTTTAGACCATCCCTTAAGAGAATGTAGTTACCTTTGATGATGATTGTAAACCAGACTCCTCCTTTGGAGACTTCAGTGGCTATATCTACTTCAAAACATAGTGCCTTCTGGTTGAATTAACAGTGTAGGCACTACACATGTGCCATTACATTGTTTATTCATATTATTGAGGTACAGGCCTAGAATATGAAATAACCTTGTGGGATATTACACTCTTTCTTCCATGGCATTTCAGTTCACAAACTGCAGGTAATATCGTAAATTTAATACGTTCTAGCGCCTCATCATCAGCTGCCTTCAGTAGAATAAGAAGCATATAAAAAACTCAATTTTATATACCTTACTAACACAATTAAATACTTAATTATTCAATTACATTAAAACTTTCCAGTTACAAGAAATGTTTAAACCATTTGGATTTAAAGTGCCAAACTTTAAAATAAGTAAAGCTTCCTTACATAGAAGCCTTCTTTTAAAATCATAATTACTTTTTTCAACATGCTTTAAAACAGTGCCCTGTAAACCTTCAGGACTTCGATTATGATATCTTAAAAAGTGTTGTGCAACCGGGCTTTCATATCTACAATTTTTCATATCCCTAACATGCTCCTGTAACTGGGACTTAAAAGCCCTTTTACTTTCTCCTATGTAAAACTTGTTACATGGACACTTAAATGCATAAATAACACATTCAGTAGTACAACAAAAATTTGATAAAACTCTAAATTTCATTCCATTAATATATTGAAAATTCAGTGTAACATATTGGCAAGAAATACATTTTCCACAAGGAATGGTGCCTACAGTATGTACTCCAGAAGGTATACCAACTCTTGGAATTTGCTATGTACTAGCCTATCTTGTATACTACGTCCTTTTTTAAAGGAAAATATAGGTCTAGCACAACTCAGCAAATTCTTTACATTTCCAAAGATACCCCCAGTATTGCTTAATAATCGAAACTACCTGGTCACTCAACAGATCATATGTCAAAACCACATACATTTGCTGTTGTTCTTTATTGGGTTGTTTATATCCTATACTAGCACTTCTGTTCCTATTTATTTTACTTGTAACTTTCACCCTCTCAAGTGTTTCCCTCACAAGATGTTCCTCATAGCCCCTATTAATAAACATTGTCAAAGTCCTGTTATACTCTGTGTCCAAATCTATATCAGTATTACATAAACATTTACTACAAATAAATTCCCCATAAGGTAATGACTTTACTAGGTGTTGGGGATGGAAACTAGAGCCATAGAGAAAATTGTTTATATTTTCAAATTTCCTATGTACACAGGTGGAAATCATTCCACTATCAATTCCTTTAAGATTCAAATCTAGAAAAAACACCTGTTCACCACAGGCTGAGATTTCAAATGTCAATCCAAATCTGATGTTATTTAATTTCTCCATGAACAAGTCTGTTTGATTTCTGCCCCATTTACATAGAAAAATAAGATCATCTATATATCTGTAGTAGTGAAGGACATATTTGCTGAAAAATTCTTCCCTATACAAATATTCATGTTCCAGTAAGCCCATCATGGTATTCGCATACTTGGATACATATGGGGCACCCATGGCTGTACCTTGCAGCTAATGATATAGCCTACCATTAAACTCAAGAAAATTATGTTTTAAACAAAAGTCTACTAATTTCACAATATATGTGGATACTGGACTGTCATTCAATGCATATTTCAAAGCTTCTAGATCAAATTCATGTTTAATAAAAGTATATAGGCTCTTAGCATCAATCACCAGCCAAAACATATTTTCTTCCCATTGTACATTTCTAATTTTATTAAGAAAATCAAATGCATCCTGTATGTATGATATTTGTTTCTTAACCACTTTTAACAAATAGCGATGTAGAAAAATGCCTATTTAATGTAGAAAATACTGACATGCTGACACTATAGGTCTCCCAGAGGGGTTACTTAAATTTTTATGTAGCTTAGGTAAGCAATAGAAAGTCACCATCTCACAGACAGTTATATCTAACTTTTTTCAATGTCAACTTTTGAAGAATTTCCTAACCTTTTGCTGTGTCTTTCGGCTTTTCCCAGTTAGGGGTCGCCACAGCAGAACTCCAGTCCGCTAATGATTGGTAGTTGATTTTTACGTGCAGAGTTACCAGCCCTGACGCACAACCTTCAGCAAAGGTACACCCATTCGTGCATGCCTTCATGCAGAAGATGCTCTAGCTGAGAATCGAACCGGACTGCGTCTTACTGTGAGGCGACAACGCTACTGCAGGACCACCACCGCAGGTTGAAGAATTTCCTACCCTATTTCCTTTTATTAATAATTCATTATAATTCAAAAGTGCTTGTTGGTAACATTCAATATTAACAATTTTATACACATTTGTATCATCAAGGTATTCATAGCACATTTCCAAATAATGTTCATAGTGAAGTATAACTAGCTTATTCCCCTTATCGTCCGGTTTAAAAATAATATCTTTCTTTTTGCTTAATTGACACAAAGCATCCCATTCATTCTTAGTAAGATTGTACTTTACTTGATTCATATGCTTTTCAAAATCAGCAAAGAGATTATCTAGTGCATATTTAACCATCATCGAAAATTGTTGAACACCCTCGTGTCTAAACAGAGGCATAAATTGAGATTTATATGGCACCTTATCTGTGTCTAGCTTACAATAGGCATTAAATTCACATAGTCCATCTAATTCTGAAAACATGAGTGAAAGCTCATATCTGAATCTGTCGAATTATCTAGTATGCTTTGACCATCATTACTACTATCCACATTCTTATAAAAGAAGTTTTTAAATGTAACTTTCTTACCAAGCAAAATATGTCCTTTTGTATCACATATCGACGTGGTATAACAGTGGGGACAAATTTCAAACCCAAATTTAATGCACCAGTTTCGTGGTCATTCAGAGAAGTTCACAATATATTCATTATTATAAATTGAAGGTACCTTGCTCCTTGCCTTGGTGTTATTTTTGTTTTTACAGTGTTTGTCTTCAGTGGTGTATAAAGTACAGTCTTACTAAGAATGAATGGGATGCTTTGTGTCAATTAAGCAAAAAGAAGGATATTATTTTTAAACCGGCCGATAAGGGGAATAAGCTAGTTATACTTCACTAAGAACATTATTTGAAAATGTGCTATGAATACCTTGATGATACAAATGTGTATAAAATTGTTAATATTGAATGTTACCAACAAGCACTTTTGAATTATAATGAATTATTAATAAAAGGAAATAGGTTAGGATATTTCTCAAAAGACAAGTAATCTCCGTGGTATCCCGAAAGTCTCAAAACAACCCAGTAAAGTGTAGTGGGTCCAAAAACAAAACAGTGTAAGAAACTGCTCTGTGTGGAAGATTTTCAGTCCATATATTTCTAGTTAATCACTGTATATTAATCTAATAATAATAATAAACTAAGGTTGATATATTTCCAGCCATGTAGTATATTGTGTTGGATAAAATCACAGACTTAATAATCTACTTAATAATTTGGTTAAATAAGAGGTACTACATCATTATATCATTTTATTTAAAGTACATAAGGGTTATATATTATTATGACAGCTACTACGTAGGGCAGGGCCAGCTCGAATGTCACACTGATGGGGGAAGGGATGTGAATTTAACATGTGTACCAATAACACTTTGTTTTACAGCACAATAAACCACTCCCATGCCTGATAAAATATATATATATATCTAGAAAGCTTGTGAGGAAATTATTACTCTATTTTTGTTTTACTTGGATTGCTTGTCTGTGTACTTAATAAAGGATTTTCGACTGGAAACAGACTGCCTGCCTTGCTTGGATTACTTTTGAATACTTAGTAATGCTGTACAATTATATATTTTCTATTATTACTTTTTGGTTTGTTTGGTTTTGACTTAAGACGGGTTTACATTCGCTACTTCTACTACTATTGACTGATCTGATTAATATACAGTGATTAACTAGAAATATATGGACTGAAAATCTTCCACACAGAGAAGTTTCTTACACTGTTTTGATATTTCTCAAAAGCTTACATTGAAAAAAGTTAGATATAACTGTCTGTGAGATGGCGACTTTCTATTGCTTACCTAAGCTACATAAAAATTTAAGTAGCCCCCCCCCCCCTATGAGACCTATAGTGTCAGCATGTCAGTATTTTCTAAATTAAATAGGCATTTTTCTACATCACTATTTGTTAAAAGTGGTTAAAAAACAAATATCGTACATACAGGATACATTTGATTTTCTTAATAAAATTAGAAATGTACAATGGGAAGAAAATATGTTTTGGCTAGTGATTGATGCTAAGAGCCTATATACTAGTATTAAACAGGTCATTCACACCAACATGGACAATGACAGAGTCGTATTTGTACTTGTTCTGGAGTGACCTGAATGCTTGTGTTATGTGGTGGATCCTGACACCCAACAGGCCGCTAACAGTAACCTTCTCCTTATTCAGCCTAGTGAGTGGGACGTCAGTGTGCCTGACTATAAAGTCACCTATTAATAGTATGTTGGGTATGTTATTTTGCCTTAAGGGCTGTGATTGTGTGGCATGCTGGTTTTGTGAAGTATGTGCTTCATGGTTTGTGTTGGGGGTGGAGGTTGCTTAGATGTCTGCTTTGGAGGTCTCTGTTGCTTTTGCAGATTTTTATTTAGAGCCTCTGAGTATGTTTTCATGTATTTATCTGTGTTTTTTGCTGGTGCTGGTTTAATGGTTCTATGTGAGACTGGTGGTGTGATGCCAGTATTTCCCTTCTCCTCTTGACTGTCTGATCCAGTCTTGGGTTGAGAGAGCTTAGCCTCCAGTTTGGCTGTATAATTGCATCTCTCGCATGTATTAGTGTTTGGTGGTAGGAGGAGAGGATTGTCTGTGTACATGAGGCAGTTGTAACATTGCCTCAAAATGCCTAGATTCACTAGTTGGACTGGAGAGTACACATGAAACTGCCCTTTGGACATGCCTGGATAGGTACAATGAACTGTTTTACTGAATAGCTGGTAAGGTCGAATAGAGACCCTTGTCCTTCTGTACAGTAGAGGGGGGTTTAGTGCTAGAGTTTATAAGTGCTTGCTATGAGTTTTGAGCAAGTGCCAGGCTGAGAAATGAATGGCTTGATTGCTTAAGTTGAAAGTTTGTCTAGTTCCAAGGGGAAAATTGAAGAGGAGACTTTGTGGAGCCGGGAATAGTTATACCCTAGCTAACCGGCGCTGCCCGGCACACAAAACCAGGCAAATGCGGTTTTTATAGCAGGGAAATGAAAGAGATAGAAATTAACCCAAAATGGCCAATAAACTACTAATTTCTGGTCTGAAACCACTCCTCCAGGGACAGATAGGCTGTACAAAGCTCCCCTCTCTCGCAGGTGAACAGAGAAACTTCCTTCTTTCCAAGTAATGTATGGGCAAACACAGATTTGTAACACAGCCCTGAATTCAGCACTAACCTGAAAACTGGACTATACTAGCTAAGAAAGGCAGGAAACAAGTATATATATATATATATATATATATATATATATATATATATATATATATATATATATTTTTTTTTTTCAGAAAATAAAGCAGATACAAAAAAAAAACTTTAAATGCACAGAAAAGGATGCTTATTGTTACATATTTCAGTTCATAGTTGTAGTCAATGCCCCTAGTAATAAAGTAGGAAGAAACACAAATACAGTAAAAGCAGATGAATAAAGTGCAATTTATATATATATATATATATATATATATATATATATATATATATATATATATATATATAAAACAATAGAAAACGAACAAACTGATTTAAACAAGTTACCCATTTAACCAGAAAAAAACTCAAAACTGAGCCCTGTTCCAGCAGTCTTCAATCTGACAAGTTCTAACTGCACACTCCCACTACTAGGGTGCAGGGGACCCTTCTCCAAAAAAAGATGGCCTGGATCACTGCTCAAGTTATACAAACAAAGCTAGATTCAGCAGGCCTGAATCTGGTCCTATGCTAAAGCCACAAGGTGCACCAATTTCAGAAAGAAACAGTTTAAAGAAGCAGGCACAATAAGCCTGTAACCAGAGTTTCCCAGCTCAGAAGGGCAGAATCCAGCCTCTCCTCCCACAAGAGTGCAGACCACAAACCTTCGTAATGTAGAATAACTGGCCTGAAGCCCAAGTGCTTAAACCAGAACTAATACACTTTTAGAATAGCCGACACTGAGCCTTCGATCAGCAATTCCCAGCTTAGAAGGATGTAAGCTACCTGTCCTGCCACAACAGTGCAGGCCACAAACCTTCTTAATGTAAAACAACCAGTATGAAGCCCAAGGTCTTAAACCAAAAGATTTAGAATAACAGTTACAATTTAACCAGGCTACTACCAAGCAGTAATAAATGCAGCAGAATAAATAAAAATGAGTACTTTTAAGAATAGGCAAAAGCAAAATAAAGTAGGAGGAAACAAATACAGTAAAAACAGTTGAATAAAGTGCAAGGAGAGAGGAAGGAAGAACCTAATCTTCTATCTGTATTAAGTAGAGTGAACACTAGACTCAGAATATGATCTCACTGTATTCAGTTAAGTGAGCCAATGAGATGGACTCAGGAGGAGTGGTCAAATACAGACAGTATTTATGGTAAAGTTCATGAATGCACTATTATGAATATCAATGTATTAAATATTTTTTACTGATAACATTGCTATTTGCAAAGTTTTAATAGCTTTTATTTTTCACAAAATATTTATATTTGTTTATCTCATGCTTTTAAGTTTATTTTTTAGAAAATGCTCTGGAATTGTGGGGCTACTAGAGGCACGACACTCCACATCAAAACCTCATAGCCTAGTCTGACGATAGTGCCAAAACTACCTCTCAGTCCATTTAAAGTGCTCAGGCTCAACAGCTCCCTCTTTAGGCTAGACTGGTATTATAGGCAGAGAACTTTTAAGGGTAGAGCTGAATGACCATGAGATCATTCAATGTAATGGTGCCATCTGTAGGGCATACTTGTGATTGCAGACACGATGGCCAAAATGGCCATCATGCCAGTATTTACGCCATCTGGGAAGATAGACAGACATGCAATGCTACTAGCCCATCAGCATAGATCTCGACCTTTTCAGAGGCCAATGTGGAACACAAACCCAGCAATGTGTGACAATCAAAATGTGGAACACCTTATTTTTGCACTGCGAGAAACACTCCATTGCCATGGGGTCTAGAACATTTGTAAAATTCAATACAGGACACTTGATTCAGATATAAAACCTTTATTTTACAAGCTGCACTGCCATTGCCATACCATAAGTAGATAAACAGAACTTATGTACATATCAAAAATAAAATCACATTGTCATTAATCCACTTGCTACATTTAAATCCTCTAAACAGACCTGTTAAGATGCTGTCCTTGCACTACACATCATACATTAGATACACCAGATGCACACATTGCATGCTGCCATGGCTTTCTTGGGAGCATCTAACACATGTTTTGGCAGCTGTAATCATAGTAGTCCAGTTCTTCATTCATTTCCACTGCTAATAATGAGTTCAGTGATTTTACACTGAGAGACTGTCGCAATTCAGTTTTCACTTTCCGCACCATGCTAAATGCTCTCTCAGCTTGTACGTTTGAATGTAGCAAGCAAAGTAGAGTCATCATAAGTTGCTTAAAGAGTGGCAGTTTCCCATCAATGCAAAGGTCTCTCAGAAGGTGTCCCCAGTACTTTGACACACATGAGTGGGGCCTATCCACTGGACCTGTCAGATTCCCTGTGTCCTCAATCTGATACTCAGTAAACTCATCAATTAATTGTTCACCCTCAGCATCATCTTCACAGACACCCAGATGGAAAAAAACATCCCTGACAAGTCCTGAATAAATGACCAATTTTTTGGCAGGATTAATAAGGAATGCAGCATCTTTCGTTAAGTGATCCTGCATGGGAATGCTTTAAGCATTTTCTGCAGCACTGCAGCATAGAACATGGTAACTTTTTTATAAAAGTTAAATTCAACAACTGTGCAAGCAATAGCCTCCTTATGGCTACTCATGTACTGTTTAACTTCATAGTCAATACACAGCTCACTGGTTGGCAGAAAACAGGTACGGTCAGTCAACACTGAGACATCACCATGTTTGATTAGTCTGCCAGCAGCTGCAGGCCTGAGGAGTCTGCCAGCATACTACTGAAGGAGTTTATGCACAGTGGCATGCAGTGGCAGAAGCTGACTTTCTCAGCTTTGAAGCTGAAAGTTGAACTCCAATAAAGGTTCCAGTGCATACTTAAGAAACAAAAATTATATGCACTTCATGACTCTGTGTTTAGAGATCAAGTCAATCTTAGTAGACCGTGGCTCCACAGACAAAAAAATATGAATTCTGAGCTGGCCACATGGCCAAGGTTCTGTTAATTATCTTCCCCTCAGCCATCTAGTAGGTGCATGTTTAATAATCTTGAGGGGGTCAGTGTCTGAATAAAGCAAATTCTTGCAGTTTTTGATGTCTGTGCACTGGAACTGAAATGACAGAACACATCAGATATAAGTACTTCAACTGGTGATGGTAGTGCTTTTACACCAGCCTTACTACATAGGTGTGCCAGGTGGCACAGATGTAATGATAGGCCTCAACTCCTTTAAATGAGATAACACAGAATTGTGTTTCCCAATCAATGAGGCAGCATTGTCTGAAGAAAAGGTCACAATGTTGGAAACTGGAATGTTAAAATGCGCCAGAGTGGACATTAAAGCATCAAACAATACTTGTTCAGTTCCTGTCACACATTCTGGCATATTAAGGAACCATATAACATTTTTGCCTGCCTTTTCATCAAGGTAACCAATAAGGATCACCAAGAGTTTGTCATCACCCATGGCTGTGCTTTGGTCCATATACACACAAAATGGTGATTTCTGGCTGGCAACAGCAGAGTCATTCTGGTAATGAGGTGCTAGAACATCCTGTGAAATACAGGCTGCTTCACATGTAATTTTCCAGAGAACATCTTGATCCTCAACACACTTCTTCATAAATTTCAGGATGTGTTCTCCTGCTGTAAATGTCAAGTTGTGTTTTGCAACAAGTGACACAAAGCCTCTACCTCAGTCGCCTTTGTACTTGCTAAACTCTGAGGTCCAAGGAAGTCTGCCATAGTTTTTCCAGCTGCATGCTTGCAATTCTGTCTGTGTTTTCACTGTTAGCACATCGTTGCAGACCATATCAGCCACCCTGATGGATTGTGAAGTCTGTGTTACAGGTCTTGCAGAAAGCATATTTCACTCCTCACCTACTCACAGAAAGCCAGTCAAAGGCACTTGCCCTATCTCCTCTTCTTTGGAGTGCTATCTATAGCCATATCCCTGTCCTCATCATAATCTGGGCAGTCTGTACCTAGGTTTGTAAAACAGTGGTGTTATGAACACAGAAAGAAATGGGGCTATACTGCAGAAAAAAAAGAACCATCTCCTGAACATCTAAGATACGGGGCAACAGACCCACAGCCTACCCACATCACTGGAAATTTCGGGACTTTGCACCTTCTCCTGCTCATCTCTGCTCATTTTGCAAAGTATAAAGGCCTGCATGATCACTGTACTCTCACTCTCTTGCTTCGACGATGACACTTGCAATCCTCTGGTGTACCAGTGTTAAAGGGAGAGATTCATTGCAAAATTACATTCTCAGTATGATCAAAGCACTCTTGATCTCAAAATTCATGTTAAGGATAAACAAACCCAGCTTAATCTACTTGCAAAACACTTCAAACTGTACCATGAAATACATACACTACATCATAACAATACTAACTGCACCACTTCAGAAGGGTTCTAATCCTGTCCTACACCCTGGTGTGCACCTGGCAAAGGTGCATTGAAAAGTTGAAGCACGGCACTCAGTACTTACAAGAACGTGACACTTCAGACATGTCATGAACAGTTATGACCAAAGAATGTAAGCTCTCACATCTTTAACCACCAAAAACAAATCACATATTCCAAACAGTTGTACATCAAGAAATCCCAATATCATACTTTAAAATCCAAATAGCACACCAACTGCAAACAATTATATACAATGGTTGCAGTAATACTGGCATGAATGTGCTACAAGATATTGTTACCATTACCCTGAGGCAGTCACAAGAGAATGTGCTTTAAACATTTTCTGAAGTAGAACTGTATAACTGTCAAGTGACATGCAAGAGACACCAGTATAGCTCTAAAAATAAGGACAAACCTAGGTACACTGAAAGTATCAGTGAAAACTGAGACATTAACAGAATAGGCAATTTTAATTGTCTAGTGCAGAGCTAACAAAAGAAATCCTGAAAGTCTTGCACAAAAATATTTCCAGTGCGAGGACAGTAATGTACTTCTAGCCTATATCAAAACACTTTTACCCATAATAAGTGTTCAGGCTGTTCTTAAAGATATCAAAACTAGTTTTTGTAGTCTGTCTTCAGCACTTAAAATAAAATGAAGGCATAGTAGCTGCTCTTTTCCAACATGTAAGTGACCGTATTGCATTCCTGGGTGAGAGAACACAAGATACACTGCATTACTTTTAGTAATATTGCAAAACAAACCCAGAAACCAATAACCATTTTTGTAACACCCTTCATAAAAATGAGAATGCCTGTACAGTAAAAAAATGTACTCTGAGGACAAGGCAATAGTAACCCAAACAACCATCAGGATAATTTTTACATCATTTGCAGTGCAAACATCTGACAAGACAAAAAAGCATAGGGTCTTAGGCGTTGCTATTATGAGCGTGCACTGTGAAACCAGTACAGCAAGCAAAATAAACCCGACCGCTCAACCTGTTAGAACAACTAATCTGTACAAAGCTTTAAACTTTGGTGACAAAGGCACAAAAGAGGGACACAAATGTTGCTCTTATAAACCTGGAAAGCTGTTACAAATGGAATTGTGTATATGCATTTTTTAAAGGAAATGAAATCTGAATCTCAAATGCCTCTTAATATAATATCTAAACTAGGCAACATAATTTCCCAGACAACCAGAACTGCTATGAGCAACAAACCAAAAAATATAGAGCAAAAACCTGGCTAATAGAGATACATGTTAAGTATTGGACTTAAACCTGGAAAGTTGTTCGGACAGGACTTTTGTACATGCATGTTTAAAGAATATGAAATCTGAAACCAAAATGCTTAACATACAGTGACATTAAACAAACACAGCATAATTTCCCAGACAAACACATTTTATGAGGAACAAACCAAAAAATAGAGCAGAAACCTAGCTAACGGATACATTTTAAATACTACTTTTATAAACATAAAACATAGAAAGCTGTTAGAATAGGAATTTTACATAAAATTTGTAAAGGATATGCATTCTGAAACTCAAAGGCCTCTTGAGTCTTAACATACAATAACTTTAAACTATACGGCCATTAATTTCCCTGATAAACTGAAATTTTATGAGCAGCAAACCTAGCTAATATGCATACATTTTAAATATTGCTCTTATAAACATACAAAGCTGTTAGAACAGGACTTTTGTACATGCATTTTCTAAAAGACAAAGTTACTGATTGCGTGTCTCACTAAACAATTTATAACTAAGCAAATTAAATAATGCGGCTTGAAAATTATAACCTTAAGCAAAGCACTAACACAACATAATCTTTATCATCTGTGCAATACAAATTTCCATGTGTCACAATGCATTATAATTAATTTTTTTTTTAATCCTAAGTTAACTAATAAGTGTATCACATCAGAATATCTATGTTATGACCAAGACCAAACATCACTCCTAGTATATTTTTGCCATAATAAAATTACCACTGGGGAAAACCCCTTATTTTTAATTTAAGGTATACAATTTGCTCTTATCCAGACAGTCTAGCTAGTGTCACTATTATGTAGCTCCAGAACATAAAGTAATCCATCCATCTCAGAATCTGTAAAGTGGGCTACTAACGCACACGCACACATGCACATACGAACATACATAGCCTACATATCCACCAGCAATATTTCCAACACACACACACACACACACACACACACACACACACACACACACACTTACACACACACAGACTGCATACCCACCAGCATTATTTCTAATGCACGCAGCCTGCATACCCACCATTATTTCTAACACACACACACACACACACACACACACACACACACACAAACACACACACATGCACACGCACACATGCACGCACGTCCATGCACATGCATGCACATGCACACGCATGCACATGCACACGTGCACACACATGCACACACGCACACAAGCACGCACATGCACATATGCACGCACATAAGCATGCATACGCACACGCACAAACAAACATAGACACACAGCCTGCATTCCAACCAGCATTATTTCAAACACACACACACACACACACACACACACACACATGCACACACATGCACACACACACACACACACACACACACACACACACACACACACACACACACACACACACACACACACACACACACACACCCTGCATAAGCACCAGCATTATTTCTAGCACACACAGCCTGCATGCTCACCAACATTACTTCTAACACCTCAGGGTTCAGTTCTGGGACTATTCTTGTTTGGCATTTACTTCTCTGACATACAGGCCAACGCTAAGGGACTCTGGCTAACAAAGTTTGCAGATGACTGCAAACTGGGAGCCATTATTGAATCCCCAGATGATGTGGATATTCTACAAAAGGGCCTTACAGAAACAGATGCCTGGTGCCAGAGCCATGGGCTCAAGCTTAATGCCAAGAAATGTATAGTTATCCCCTTTGGAAAAAAACATGTACCCATGAATTACCACATAGGTGGCAGGACACTAAACATCGAACGTGTGATGAGAGACTTAGGGACACAGGTGGACAGTGGTCTCACTTTCGATAACTACATCGCCACAACAGTCAGGAAATCCTTCTATGTGGCACACCTCATCACTAAGGGCTTTTCATCCAGAAAAAAGGAGGTCATTGTCCCACTGTACTCATCCCTCATTAGATCCATTATAGAGTATAATGCCCCATTTGGTATGTACCTCACAAGACATCTGCAACAGCTGGAAAGGCCACAGAAATACCTCACTAAAAGAATCATAGGCCTAAAGCAGATGCCATATGCTGACTGTCTAAAACAATGCCAGCTATACTCTGTGGCATATCGTCTACTCAGAGGAGATCTCTGCTTAACATACAAGGCCATGTCAAACCCTGAAATGTTGGACATGCTCCACTTAAAGAAATCCCAATCCCTCAGAGCCACACACTCCAGGGATATAAACCTTGTCATCACAATGAACAAAACATGCTGGAGGGATAGGTTCCTGACCCAGAGACTCCCCATACTCTGGAATAGACTGCCCATACATGTCAAGCAGAGCGCCTCATTGGCCCTCTTCAAAAGGAACCTTGATGATTGGATGGGAGATAGGAAATTCACCCCGGAGATCATGTCAATTGCCCTGCTAGACAGGGGTCCAGAGAAGTAAATATTGTGGGAAGAAATATCCAGGGAATTGTTATGGCTAGGCTTGTGTAGGCCCTAGGGCCGATAGCCTAGTACCAACCTATGAACCTAACACACACAACCTACATACATACTTTTGTAACACGCTCTTACCTCTGCACAGTAAGCAGGTGCAACTCCCTCAGTGCACAACAAAAGTAAAAATCCTCCAAGTTTCACTGCACCACCTCCAGGCTCCAGCAAAAATAAACCTCAGCCTTTTGGAACAGATGAGCACTCAATCCCCAGCTGACCAGCTTCATGAAGGTCTGCAGACTCCCATTCAGTGCTGTCCTGTCCTTCCACACACCAGACTTCATGAATCCTTTCTGGTTTCTCTTACAGAGATCCATGGCATGAACAGCAAGTTTCATCTCCGCCATGAAGCCCTATACTTCCTGACTGCATCCTGAAGGCCTTTTTGAAAGCAATTTTCTTGCTGGTGTGTGATTGGGTAAGTATTTGGGAGCTCTCATTGACTCCCATCCTCAGGAACACTTAGTTGATTGGCTCATATAACGCAATTGCGATTGACTGCAATCAAAAACTTTGTAGTACAGCCAGTGCTGTTCAACACAGAACAGTGGAGCAATTATTTGATTGGTTTGTATATCACAATGCCAGTTGGCAGTAATTGTGGCATACTAACCAATCAAAACTCATGTAGTGGAGCCAAAGCTCTTCATTGCAAACAGCAGAACAGTGCACTTGTTAGGGGCTGAATGCAGCATGTTCCACATAATCTGAAGCACTTGTCTGCCCAGCCCATCAGATTTACTTCTGTTTTTGATACACAATACCATCATAAGCTGCTGGTAGTCACATCCAAAGTATTCGTTTATACTAAGCAACAGTGTCTTCCCAGGCTCTTGACATGAGCTGTGCCTGTAAATGGTCTGTTGTGATCAGTGTACTACCCTGGTTAACAAACTAAATAAACATAACTTTTATTACATAGTTATAAAAGCAAAACAAACTAGCACCTTGGCTTTTTTTGTTGTTTTATTTTTGCTAGTTTGTGTTGTTGGTTTAACTGTTTTGATAAATGTCACGTTTTAACTCCCATGGAAGAGGTTCTTTCTTGGTATAAAGGAATCTTAATTTTATTTTAATAAAAACACTAAAGTGAACAGTCACAAAAGGAGACTGGGAAGACAGCTTGCAATAAAACGACCACATATTTCCTGAAGTCCAGGCAAGCCTCCTGACTCTTGAAACCTTCTGCACCATCTATCTGTGAAACTAGGTGCTGCAGTCAGTCCAGCTTCCTACCATGTCCTGCCTGCAGTACTGAGTTCCACACAGAGGAGGAGATATCCATTTGTTCCAATGGGCTTTGCAACTGATTCAGCCTCATAAAGTGGTGAGCTTTGCTAATGTACAATGATGAAATATTTTGGCAAGATGAGCCCAATTCAACTTTTATAATCAGATGTAGGGCTCTCATAGTCCAGATCTGCATATTCAAAGCCCCATCTTTTGGACCTGTGTAGACAGCAACTGCTCTAGGAACCATATTCCCCAACTTGCAAGTTGATTTACAATCCTGCTCAATAAGTCAATGAGAGAGCAAAGTAGCAGGTTGTTAGCAAAAGGTGATTGGATGATATGGAAGGAATAGATATAATTAGAAGTAATGTGTGAATGAATTTTAGCTTCAGGAATACAAGAATGTTGATTAATAGATTGGGTAAACAATTAAAATTCATGAACTATAAGCCATCTGTGTAAAAAATCTGGTAACTCTGTAATATAAACTATGTTTGGATTAATCCCATTTAATAAAGAGCTGAAAGATGAAAACTGCCTTGTTTACTAATTTGTTGATTCATAATGTATTACTTTTTTTTGTACACTCACTTCCTCCTACTCAGTGTGTTGGGAAGCTGGAGCTTATATCAACATTAATTGTTTCAATGCAGAAACCCAGTCCTGGGTAAGGCTACAGTTCATTGCGTGATACATGCAAATTGCCTCCCTCTTATTCTCAAACACACACGCACACACACACACACACACACACACACACACGCACACACACACACACACACACACTCATGTGCTTTCATGCAGACATGTGCTTGCAAACGCACACACAAACATACATACACACAACCACCTACATCTAGAGAAAATATGTAGTATCAATAATTTGCCTATATATATTTCTTTGAAATCTGGGGGAAAAAAAATTAAGAGATTTCAGTAAAATCCCATGCAAAATCCACACAGAAGGCAGACAGGCTGGGAACCAAACCAGAGAATCAACCATGATGAGGCAGCAACGCCAACATGAAGAGCATCATGAGATGATATTGTGAACACGAGTAGTATGTCTGTTCACTGATATCCTCTTCATCAGTTTACAATTAAGCAACACCTGCCTTGGTGAAAAGAGTGTGCTGTGTTAGAGATAATGTTTTTGACAAAGGGTGATGATAGTCTGTGACTTCACTTATCCTAGTCTGTAACAACCTCAGAGTTAATTCTATAAAATGTGGTTGTCCAGAGAGTATAACCCTTATGCATGGTACGTGAAGGGCTCTGCACCCACAACAAATGTGCTGTATACTTGGCTGCTCGGAGGAATGTTCTCATGTCCGTTTATTAGTCTGTGCAGTCGAAGGGGTATCATTCAGTTGTTTCAAACTCCAGCATTTGGAAATACTGCTGAATCTCTTGGATCTAGCAATGGATGGGATTTAAACTCTCTGTGGAGAATGGAAAATTATTTCACAATGGCATCCAGTATCTTCAGTATTAAACAGAAACTTGTTAATACTGGAAACTATGTTATTATACAAATTATGCAACCATGTTCTGCCGTGTTCCTGCTTGTATCTGATTTAATTCCATGCACTGCTAGTATTATGTGTATGGCTTTGGAATGGGAATCATGCTAAACCAAGCTTATACTCAGTTTAATCATCTCTTTCGGGAGTAATCAGAATGATTATTCAATGACCTGCCAGATTGCTGGATGCAGACTTTATGAGAAAGGATAAACTCCTGGACAATGCAAATTCTGCAACATTTCATAGTTTCATAGTTTAGTACTAGGCTATCTGCCCTGGGGCATTTGTAAGCCTAGCCATAGTGATGTGGCTTTTGCCACCCCATGAAATGGTACAAAAATGTACAGAATAAATTTAGAATACTGTGCCTCTGTCTAGTAGTGACACAATGAAGGTCCCCTCTTTCCATACCATGGGGTAGTTTCATAATTTTACTGTATTTGTAACATTTCCACAAAAAATATTCATTGTTCTATCTTTGTAGTTCTTAACATAAATTATTTCTGAAACAACAGAGCAAAGATAATTTAAGTAAATGGCTCAGTTCATGTTATCTGCTGAGTTAAGTCATTTCTGTGTAACAGTGGTTACAAACAGAATCATGCTTATTTGCACTCACATCCTAGATAGAAAGTTAAATTATGTGAGACATATGACAGTTTTTCCTTTAATAACTGCATGAGAGGACAGATTAATGACTCAAGGTGTTGGCATATAGTGTGATATTAGCATTGTGTCTGAAAAAAAGAAACGAGTTGAATAGCTATTCTTGCTTTTACAGCTAAGAAAACATGACTTCATTCTAAGGATATCAAACACTCAAGTTGCCCTTCTTTGAATATTAAACTAAAAGTAAACCATAGTAATAAAATAAATACATGTTACAACAGGTTCATTTAATTGAATAAATGTGATCTCTCTCAAAAGAAATATGCATACTTAATCCAAAACATAAAATGTAGTGTTATAGTGGTTTATAGCACCTTGTTTACAAGAAAGCATACAAGGCAACAGAAGCAAAAAAAAGCAATCATCTCAGAATATAGACATGAGTAAACTAGTCAGAGTTTTCAAACTGCAAGGTCACTGTAAACTGTATAATTCTTTCAAGGAGTTCCCACTTTCTTTTTTTGTCTATCAAATTGTAGCCAACATTAAGCACTGAGTTTAATATTATAATTACTTGTGCATCTGTGAGAACTCAACAAGAGACATTCCTCCCACTCTCTGCACATGACATCAGTGATGGCCGTAAATAAGGGAATTAACACAGCAGGATTAATGGAAGACGGGATGCTAAGAACTCAGAAGTTCATTAGTACAAACAATTAAGTAGAGTCCTGCTGTTGCTTTGCACTAAGTGCACTTTTATTCTCTTTCTCACAGGCTTTCAATTCACATATTGCTAATAATATAAAGTCTAGCTCTGCTGTTGGACACCTGCATGGTTCTGACCACTGAAGCCCTAAAACATTGAATTAGTTTCACAAAAACACTGCACTTATTTATAAGGGTGTTATTCATCTTTAAATGGCTGAAGACTGGCTCCTTTAATTTCATGTCAAATAAGAAAAAATGCATATAGAAGGTATGAATATACTTCTATGACACATGCTTCTACCATAAACAGTATTAAATACAACTCTGTAAAAAGATTAAAAAGGCCTGATGCACCTGTCTATATGTATATGTATATCTGTATCTATATTTCTATATATATATTTACATATATGCATGTATGCACACAGGTATATATATATATATATATATATATATATATATATATATATATATATACACACACACACACACACACACACACACACACACACACACACACACACACACTGCACTTCTTGCTGGAAAGATATCCTAAAATGATGTAAATAATGTGAACAAATATTCTAAATAGAACTGTTGCTTTAAAAAATATATCCATATAGTCTGAATTCATTCTGTAGGATTTCAGCATGGTTAAATTAGTAGGGCTTTAGTATATCAACTGCATAATTAAGTGTTATGTAAAAGTGAAGGTTCTAGCCCTACCATATCAGAGAAGTCGACCTTTGATAGAGATGGATTGTATGCCTGGAACTTTGAGTTGGTGTATAGCACTGCAGTTAGAACACTCACTGCAGATTATGTCTGATTATACAATGACTGGCCATTAATATTCTAAAAAGAACACAATGATTGGTTAGCCCAACCAGCGTGCCCATTGTAAATCTGAAAATATACCAACAGAAAAAGGTCCTGTCACCCAGAATTTTTTCCATTAGTATATCTAATAATTCTTTTACTTTTCTTTCTTTTATTTAACCAAAAAAAAAATGGAAGACCTCAAATGAATGAGGGAAACAACAGAGACAAAAATAAGAGGATAATCAGGTATGTTCTGCAAAACTAAAGAAACTTACTTGATTGCCCTGTTATTTTGTCTGTCCTGGCTCTCCCAAATGTAAAAAGTCTCCCTGTTTCTTTTTTTCTTTTCAATAAAAAATAAATAAATAAATAAATAGGCAACAGAGATCTTCCTTTCTCCATTGTTACCTTTGCACAGCACTAATGCACTGCGTAAGCGTGGGAACACAAGTCCCATATACATGTACAGTGCATCAGAAAACGTCCCAGAATATAGGAAAAACGTGGAAGGGCAGCACAGCAGCATTATACAAAGACATTATTTAAGGAAAGTAAGTGTTTTTTTTTTTTCTCAAATAATCTCATTGTATAATAGCAATAACTGACTCTTTAGTGTAATATATTGAAGATTTACCCATGGTTGGCTTTATTTAATCACTTGGGCTTCGATCTCGTAATTAAACCATGCCAGCCGTGGGTAAATTTTTAATATACCACACCAACATTGTCAGTTATTGGTTAAGGAAACCTGGACATCTTCTTACAGAATAATCAAGAAACGTAGGACAGTTTAAATAGAAGCAGCTATATAATATGGACATTAACTACTACAAAAACTGAATTACCAGATTTTGTGTGAGAAATGGTGTGCCTTTGTTTATGGGACTCTTGGACTTTAAACAACAGCTTGCATTAAGTTGATCCATTTTGTCCACCTGAAGGAAAAGCACCCTGGTATTATAGGTTCATAGGTTCATAGGTTCATACTAGGCTATCTGCCCTAGGGCATTTATAAGCCTAGCCAGAGTGTGTGTGGCTTTCACCACCCCTTAGGATGAGAATACTATACCCATTAGTTTGCTGTGCCTCTGTCCAGCAGTGACACAGAGATGATTCCCGGGGTAAACCTACGATCTCCCATCCACTCGTCAAGATTTCTCTTGAACAGATTCAGTGAGGGGCTCTGCCTCACATGGACTGGGATTCTGTTCCATAGTGTAGGGAGTCTCTGGGTGATGAATCTGTCCCTCCAGCACGTCCTATTTATATCCGTGTTGAGGTTTAAGTCTCTTGCTCTCGTGGCTCTGGTGGATTTGGATTTTTTGAGGTGGAGCATGTCCATTAATTCAGGGTTGGACATGGCCTTGTATGTCAGGCACAGATCACCTCTGAGCAGATGGTATGCGACTGAATAGAGCTGGAGTTTCTTCAGTTGGGCATCGTATGACATATGTTTGAGCCCCTTTATCCTTTTGGTGAGGAACATTTGGGGTCTTTCCAACTGCTGCAGGTGTCGGGTAAGGTACATTCCGAATGGGGCATTGTACTCAATCATTGGTCTGATAAGTGAAGAGTACAGGGGTACAATGACCTCTTCTGATCTGGATGTGAATCCCTTCATGATCAGGTGGGCAATGTAGAAGGTCTTCCTAACCACTTTGGCAATGTGAGTGTCAAAAGAGAGGTTACTGTCAACTTGGGTCCCCAGGTCCCTGATAACTTCTTCCATGTTTAATAGATTACCACCTATGTGGTAATTAGGGGTTACCTTGTTTTTCCCAAAGGGTATGACTATACATTTTTTGGCATTTAGCTTAAGGCCATGGCTCTGGCACCTGTTATCCATTTCTATGAGACCTCTCTGGAGGATGTCTATGTCTGATGGAGTGTCAATTATGGTGCCCAGTTTGCAGTCATCTGCAATTTTGTCAGCCACAATCCCCCTATGTTTGCCTGCACTTCAGAAAAATAAATGCCGAACAAGAGGGGGCCCAGGACTGAGCCCTGTGGGACACCGCTCGTGACCGGCTTAGAGTCTGACATGGCACCAGCAACTCTAACCCTGTGTGTTCTGTCCTTGAGCCAGTTTGCAACCCATCTTGTGACATATGGGTTTACATCTAAGCTGGTGAGCTTTTCTATGATGCCCGAGTGGGGTATTGTGTCGAACGCTTTTGCTAGGTCAAGGTAGGCTGTGTGAACTGCCTTACCCTCATCAATGGCCTTAGTGACTGTTTCGAAAAAGTCGACCAAGTTCAAGAGGCAGGATCTGCCCTTGACAAAGCCAAATTGGGTAGGATCCAGTGTCTGTAGGTCCTCAATGTCTTTATTTATGAGATCCATTATGATCCTCTCCATGGCTTTGCAGACAAGGCTCGTCAAGCTTATGGGGCGGTAATTTCCAGGGCCCGTAGAAGCACCGCCTTTGTGGAGTGGGACCACAGTTGCCGTACGCCATTCTTTGGGTACGTATCCTGTAGTAAGGCTAAGATTAAACAGCAGCCTTATGTGTGGGTTTAGTTCCTCATTGAGTTCGTGTAGCACACAGACGGGGACACCGTCTGGTCCCATTGATGCTGTGTTTTTGGCTTTAGAGAGAGCAGCTCTCACCTGGGCATCTGAGATGTTTGGGAGGCTAGACTCTGGTGGGATAGATATTTCTCCTTTTGGGGGGGAGGGAGGGGAGAAATTTGCACTGAACCTGTCTGCCAGTATGTTGGCAATGTCTGTGGGTTCAGTGATTTTTTTATCATTTTGGACTAATTCTGAGCATATCTGGGAGTTTCCACCCAGGTTTCTAACATAGCTAAAGAAGACCTTATGATTGTCTTTTGTGTCATTAGCGATTTTTCTCTCAAAGTTGGCCTTGGATGATTTTATGAGTGATCGTAGTTTTTTGCTAGTATTGATCAGAGATGCCTTCCCTTTTAGGGATTTTGTTCTGTCATGTAGTAGCTTTCTCATCTTGTTGTAGAGTTTGTTTATGGCTGGGGTCCACCAGACAGGTGGACTTATAACTGACCTGTCCTGTGATGTACTTGTCAGTTAGCATCCTGGTATTGTTACTAACTGACCTGTCCTGTGATGTACTCATCAGTTAGCATCCTGGTATTGTAGCTAGCTGACCTGTCCCATGACGTACTCGTCAGTTTGCATCCTGGTATTGTTACTAACTGACCTGTCCTGTGACGTACTCATCAGTTAGCATCCTGGTATTGTTACTAACTGACCTGTCCTGTGACGTACTTGTCAGTTAGCATCCTGGTATTGTTACTAACTGATCTGTTCTGTGATGTACTCGTCAGTTAGCATCCTGGTATTGCTACTAACTGACCTGTCCTGTGATGTACTCTTCAGTTAGCATCCTGGTATTGTAACTAACTGACCTGTCCTGTGACGTATTTGTCAGTTAGCATCTTGATATTGTTACTAACTGACCTGTCCTGTGATGTACTTCTCAGTTAGCATCCTGGTATTGTTACTAACTGACCTGTCCTGTGAAGTACTCATCAGTTAGCATCCTGGTATTGTTACTAACTGACCTGTACTGTGATGTACATGTCAATTAACATCCTGTTATTGTTACTAACTGACCTGTCCTGTGATGTATTTGTCAGTTAGCATCCTGATATTGTTACTAACTGACCTGTCCTGTGATGTACTCGTCAATTAGCATCCTGGTATTGTTACTAACTGACCTGTCCTGTGACGTACGTGTCAATTAGCATCATGTTATTGTTACTAGCTGACCTGTCCTGTGATGTATTTGTCAGTTAGTATCCTGATATTGTTACTAACTGACCTGTCCTGTGATGTACTTGTCAATTAGCATCCTGGTATTGTAACTAACTGACCTGTCCTGTGACGTACTTGTCAATTAGCATCCTGGTATTGTTACTAACTGACCTGTCCTCTGACTTACTTGTCAGTTAGCATCCTGATATTGTTACTAACTGACTTGTCCTGTGATGTACTTGTCAATTAGCATTCTGGTATTGTTACTAACTGACCTGTCCTGTGACTTACTTGTCAGTTAGCATCCTGATATTGTTACTAACTGGTACCAAAACGTTGAAATCTAGACCAACAGCCAAAAAGTAGCAATAACGAATCCAGCCAGCAGACTAAGGACACCAAAAACACACTTTAATACTGTATAGATGTGTATTTTCATATGTATGTGTGTATGTGCGTACATTATTATAATATTATAAATGCCTCTTATAGATAGTGCCAAAAGCGAAAGCAAAACTACTAAGCCCCTATGACTATGTGAAAACATAAAAAGTATATATATAAGAATACCTAAAACTATGTGTATACACACACACATATATATATATATATATATATATATATATATATATATATATATGTATATATATTTATATATATATATATATATATATATATATATATATGCATAACCATTTTGAAAGGGCTCAGTTATATAAAAAATGCATAGTTGTAAAAATGCATAGTTGTAAAAACCGCTTCTGACTACACTTGTTGATTGTTCTGTCTTTTGTTAACATCATGACAAACATTTAAATCCTATTTAATATCCATCCTATTTTTTAAGTGCCTTTAATAATGTACGCACAAACACACATACATATGAAAATACACATCTATACAGTATTAAAGTGTGTTTTTGGTGTCCTTAGTCTGCTGGCTGGATTCGTTATTGCTACTTTTTGGCTGTTGGTCTAGTTTTTCAATGTTTTGGTACAAGTTTGTTATGTCTTGTGGCAACGAAACAGCTGAGCGGGACAGTGGGCACATAGCTGATACTCAAGGTTCCGCCACACAAAACGATTTGTTCGCTACAGTGGATGGTATCCAGCAAACGAGGGATGTCACATCCACCTATCGTTCTGAAGGTGACCTAACCGTTTTAGTAAATTTATTAATGGTGAAAGTTGACAATTTGTCGCAACAAGTGCAACAAGCACAGGAAGCAGGTTTGGGGAATGTGCTTACACCAGCAGGTGTGATGCCTGGTTCGATTTCTCAACGTAGGAGCTCCGACTCAGGAAGAGGAAATACGTCCCCACCTGAACTGATAGAGGCTAACAACTCAAGGGGTCCAACGTTGAGTTCTTTGAGGATGGTTAATAATACAAACAGTGAATCACAGTTAAACAGTAGGTTTAATGAAAGGATTATTGATGCTTCTAATATTCACAGTTTGTCGACTGTTCTGGCTAAAAGGGATTTCTTCCATTCTGACAACGTTGTCACAAATGACGCCCAGGATGAGGGGGTGAGTTCTCCTTCTTCTTTTTTGACAAATTTGGACAATTTTGATTTAAAATTGTTTCGCTGCAGGAAACTGCAGCTGGAGATTTCATATCTCCGTGAGTGTACTAGCAAACGTATTGTTCCCAATGGTCTATGCCAATGGCGATACCCAGCGGGACTTATCAACAATTTTGCTTTCCATAAGGAACTACTAGGGCTTTTTGACAAACAAGCTTTTGAATTTATGGAAGCTTTGGTTAACTTTTGTCTTGTTGAAAGTGGGGTACTACAGGAAGAATTAACTAAACTTGAATCCCTTTTATTACAACATGAAGACTTTCTAAGGTATAAATATGATTACCTTAGAATCCTATCGAGTATTGAGGCCTCAATTTCCAAGATGTTGAACACTAAAAAACGAAAAATAGAGAGGGACATCTTGGAATATAAAAACAATAAAGCATACCCCCCACCACCTTTGGGACAAGTGACCACTTGGAGGCTGTTGCCTACAGGGGCTCAAGAGTTTCCTGACCAAAATGTTATGGACAATCAGGTTGATGGTGGTAGGAGGGAAGCCGACGAACAACCTCTTAGGACGAGTGAACGAATAAAGAACAATGCTGGCAATAATTCTAGTAATGAGGAACGTCCCAAACCCCACCAAGGTGGGGAGGGGGCTCATAATGAGGAAATTGAACAGGATTTTCACATGCCTGTAAATCCAAGGAATGCAACGTCGAACAACAACACGAACAATCAACGGTACAATCAGAGAAGAAAAAGGGGGAATCAGCAGATGCGTTAGTAACCTCGGCTGAAGGGGATGATATTTTATTTATTTATTTATTTTTTTATTTTATTTTATTTTTATTTTACATTTGTTAACCGGGAGAGTCCGACTGGATACATGTCCATTTTTAGCTGAGGCCCGGGGAGAAAAGCTCCACGTATTAGCAAATAAGAATACACTATGTTGATATAATACAGTATGTTCACTTAAGTATTTTACACAAGAATAGGAGACATTTTAGAATATTTCTACTCATTTGCTCAAGACATGTAAAGAAAAAATATTCAAAAAAAGAACACAAAAACTCATAGTATAACAGACTTTTTCCTTTTAGGTAGACCTTTCTGATAGTAGTAGCAGGAATTAAATAGGATAATAAGACTAGGGAATTATATAGGAAAGGGAATAAGAGGGAAAACAGAAGAGAGAAATGGTAGTGGTACCGTCATTGGTCCTAAAGGGAGGAGGAAAAAATCTTGTTTAGTTGAAGTCAGACTGGGCTTATACATTGGCATAGCCAGTGTATCTGAAGGTGGTGATTTAGTCTCTTTTTGAAGAGTTTTATGGAGGAAATGGTGGTGAGGCTGGATGGAAGGGAGTTCCAGATTTTTCCTATTGCATTGGCAAAGAGAGCATCACCCCCTGAGTTGTTGGATTTTACAGTTTGAGCTAGTAGTTTGTTAGAGGAGCGTAAACTATTGAGATTGTTGTAAGGTTTGATTAAGTTTATCAGTGCAGGGGTTTTGTCAGATTGTTTAAGAATTTTAAATGCTACTATGAGTTGGCTCTGCTGTAGAAGGTTGGGGAATTCGATCCAACCCAGGCTTTGTAGGTTGGTACAATGATGGGTTCTATAGGGTGTGCCAGTTGCAAATCTTGCAATATGATTATAACAACATGTAAGTTTGTTTAATTCAGTAGTGTTAAGATTTGTGAAAATAGGGGAAGCATATAAGAGGGTAGAGAGGAGATGGGAGCGGGCAGTGGCTATTTTTGCTATTGGGGTAAGAAAGGATTTTATTCGATAGAGCGACCCAAGTTTTTTGTTTACGGTTTTAACAGTTTGATTAATATGGATATCAAATTTAAGTTTATTGTCAATGGTCACTCCCAGAAGTTTAGTGTGGGAGTCAGGGAGATGATTGTCCCATTTTTGGATTGGATATGGAAGGGTGTGGGTATGATCTTGTGAGTGGGGTAGAAGATTAACAGTTTGGTTTTATTTGGATTCAGAATAAGTCGATGTCCCAGTAACCAATTTTCAACTGCTGTAAAGCATGATTGGGTTTTGATAATAAATGAACTGGGGATGAATCAGAACAGACTAACGTCGAATCGTCAGCATATTGAATGCAGGTGGCATCTGGGATGGCTTTATAGAGGTCATTAATAAAAACAGTAAGAGGAGAGGTCCCAGTATGGAACCTTGAGGAACTCCTATGGTATTAGATAGGAGGCTAGAGAGCCTGTTCTGCCAGAGTACAGCTTGCTGTCTATCTTGGAGATAGGCTTGAAACCAATCTAGGGTTATGTTGTCTAGATGGAGATTTTTAGGGTACTGTGTAGTAGTTGATGGTTCACCATATCAAAGGCCTTTGATAGGTCCAAAAGAGAGCTGACGATATTTTTTTGTTATTCCGGTTGAGATTAATTGTTTCAATAAACGAGAGGAGAGCAGTGGTTGTACTATGGTGTGGCCTAAAGCCATGTTGAGAACTGGAGAGTAGGTTGTTTTGGGTTAGATAGTAAAGGAGCTGTCTATGCACACATTTCTCCATGATTTTGGCCAAAGGTGACAATATGGCTATGGGCCTGTAATTTGATAGTTCAGTCGATGAGCCTCCTTTATGGAGTGGTATCACATAGGATATTTTCCATATTGGGCGAAGTTTGGCTTCAGTCAAGGTACGATTGATAACAATAGAGATAGGGTAAGCTATGACATCAGCAGCTTTTGTAAATATTCAGATGGGAGAAGGTCAGCAGAGAGTGGTTGGTTTAAGTTTCTTCAGTAGTGAGCAAATATAGGCAGTGGGGACAGGTTGAAATTTAAAGATAGGTATGGACATTTGGGGATATCTGTTAACTGGGGGCAATTGGTAGATAGCTGATTGGCAAGGGATTGTATTGTGTCCGTGAAGAAGGAATTAAAGGAATTGGCTACTTCTTCTGGGCTCTTATCTGATAGTTTTTCTGGGATAGGAGTTGAGCTTTTACCTGGGTGGAGTAGATTGTTTAAACTGGCCCAGAAATTTTGGGGATTGTTTTGGTGTTTGTTTTGTAGTTGGCAGTAGTAATTTTTTTTGTCTAGGGTTATTGTTTTTTTGGTCAGATTTCTTTGCTGTTGGAATTTAATGCGGTTGAGGGGGGACTTGGTAGTACGCCATGTATTCCAGGTTTTGTTTCTTAGTTTGATTAAGGATTTGGTCTCCTTTGTTAGCCAGGGTGTTATTTTTGTTTTAATTCTAATTTGTCTTTTTGGGGCATTAGCATTTTATCATCTACACCACTAGGGCCCTCCATTCTTCACAATACTAATGGTGACTTTAAAATATACAATTATACGGTATTAACAATTCATATGAATGTTGTTGAGTTTTTTGCCAAAGGCTTGTCATTTATTCCGGACAGGAAATGTGATGTTGTAAGAACTATAGTAGATTTAAAGCTCTTTGTTAGAAAACTGAATTTAGCATGCATGCTAGGGAATACTCCTTCACTTCTGAGTTCGCTTAGAGTATCCAGTGTGTTTAACCCACCACTCAATGGTATTTTGGGCACTTTTGAAAAATTATGCGAACTAGATCTGAGGGCCATGGTTAAGGAAAATAAGCATTTTACAAGATTGGCGAGTAGATCTGGTCGCAATGTTAATGATGATGAACTTGCATTTATTCAAATGCTTAATGATTGCAACATTAGGGTAATGGCACCGGATAAAGGCGGGGGTCTGATCTTTATGGATGAATATGCATACGAAAACAAAATGGTTGAATATTTGGAGTCAGATTCTTACCTTAAAGTCAGTGTCAATGAGGTAAACATAGCCTATAGTAAAATCAAGAACATCTTGGATGACTTATTTTTGGAGGGAAGCATAGACAATGACACTTTGCAATATCTGACTATGCTAGCACCCAGGATTCCCACTCTTTTTGGCACTCCCAAGATCCATAAAGACATAATGGATCCCCCTTTTAGGCCAATAGTGGATGGAAGGGGTTCGATTACGTACGCTTGTGCCAAGCTAGTGGATAGCATTCTAAAGCCCATGTTGAAGCTTGAGGCACAAATTTGTAAAGACTCTTGGGGCTTCTTGGAGAACATTGGTACAATTCCATACAATTCAACCCACATATTCTTGGTGGTTGACATCAAAGACCTTTATACAGTCATCCCACACCAATTAGGAGTGGAATGGACTGTTGATTTTATGTTCCGTAAAGGGGCATTAAATAAACAAATGTATCTTGTCGAGACACTATTGGATGTGATTCTTACTAACAACTTTCTGGTGTTTAAAAACAACTACTACCTCCAAACAACTGGTATTGCAATGGGCTCTCCGTGTGATTGCACCTTTGCTAATAGTGTTTTAGCACAATGGGAGCACCAATGTTTATTTCAAAATGAGTTATATCAGGAAAACGTCTCTTGGTACACAAGGTACCAAGATGACATGTTTTTTCTTTGGAAAAGTCCCTCTGAATCAATACCCAATTTTATTGAAAGTATTTCCAAGACGACCAATTTTCTTGAATTTACATATTCTACTGGGATGAATGACATCACATTCCTGGATGTTAAAATTAGCAAGGATGTATTGTCTAATAAATTTAAGTCAACCATTTTTAGGAAACCCACTTTTTCAAACACATATTTACATTTCACAAGTTCACACCCCGTCCATCAAAAAAGAAGCATTGTTAAGAGGCAGTTTGTTCGGGCGGCCAGGATGGTGTCTGAGCAGGATGACTTCTTGCTGGAATGCGAGAACATTTATTCTATGTTCCACCAGCGGGGATATCCTAAAACATTTATAGAGGAAATCATGCAAGAGGTTATCACCAAAAGAGAAACAGGTCATTTTCAGCCACTACTTGGGGAAGGGAGCATGCATGTTATTTCTAATAATAACAATAATGAAAATAAGATGGGCAACATCTCTTTCCTTTTTACTTTCTGCATGGATTTTAAGGCTATTAAGAACATTTTTGTAAAAAATTGGAGGGTACTTATGGAAGATCAGGAACTTATCAAACTGGTTGGGGAAAAGCCTAGGTTTACTTATAGAAGAGGCCAGAATTTAAAAAACCTCCTGGAGAGGCCTAAACTAAAATCCAACAAGATGACATTAGGAATGAGAAAATGTGGTTGCTGTTCATATTGCAAACACATCCTCTTGGGTCCCAGAGTACATATGGCTGGGAGAGATTACGTGATAAATGGCAGATTCAATTGTAACTCGAAGGGAGTGGTCTATGTGGCAACTTGCAGGCACTGTCCTGCTTTTTACATTGGTAAGACCGATAGGCCACTCAAGAAAAGGATCTATGAGCATCTATATGCCATTGAGAATGGGGATATGAATAATGCCCTTGCAAAACATGTATGTCAAAATCCTGATCATTCCTTTTGTTTCACTATCGTACAACAAGTACAGCCACATATTAGGGGGGGGGGTCCCTGGCAACTACAATTGGAAGAACAGGAAGTTTTTTGGCAGATTCGTACTGCTTCATGTATTTTTCCAGGATTAAATGAGGTTGTGTCTATAAAATGTGTTTTAAAATTAAAGGCACTTAAAAGATAGGATGGATATTAAATAGGATTTAAATGTTTGTCATGATGTTAACAGGAGACAGAACAATCAACAAGTGTAGTCAGAAGCGGTTTTTACAACTATGCATTTTTACAACTATGCATTTTTTATATAACTGAGCCCTTTCAAAATGGTTATGCATATATATATATATATATATATATATATATATATATATATATATATACGTGTGTATATACACATAGTTTTAGGTATTCTTATATATATACTTTTTATGTTTTCACATAGTCATAGGGGCTTAGTAGTTTTGCTTTCGCTTTTGGCACTATCTATAAGAGGCATTTATAATATTATAATAATGTACGCACATACACACATACATATGAAAATACACATCTATACAGTATTAAAGTGTGTTTTTGGTGTCCTTAGTCTGCTGGCTGGATTCGTTATTGCTACTTTTTGGCTGTTGGTATTGTTACTAACTGACCTGTCCTGTGATGTACTCATCAATTAGCATCCTGATATTGTTACTAACTAACCTGTCCTGTGATGTACTTGTCAGTTAGCATCCAGGTATTGTTACTAACTGACCTGTCCTGTGATGTACTTGTCAGTTAGCATCCTGATATTGTTACTAACTGACCTGTCCTGTGACTTACTTGTCAGTTAGCATCCTGATATTGTTACTAACTGACCTGTCCTGTGATGTACTCATTAGTTAGCATCCTGGTATTGTTCCTAACTGACCTGTCCTGTGACGTACTCTGCGATGATGCTATTGAATGCAGTGCACCTGTACTGTACCTGCCTAAATGAAGAATATCAGAATCAAACAACTTTTGTAATTCATGGCCACTGTCTCTGAAGATATGATGTCCATTATGAAAGGTATGCTAACACCAGGGACAGTTACACTAACTAATAAAAATGATGAGAGTGGAAGACATCAGGGCGTATCTGATAGCCTTCACGTAGTAGGCCCACCAAGCTGGATGTGACCAAAGTGACTGGACTAGGACTCTTGACTCAGCTTTCTGTGGAACCTTTAAAAGATTTCATGAACATGGAAGGATAAGGAAGAATACAAGTGTAATAAAGCCTTTTGTAACTGTGTTTTAGTAAATGTAATTGTATGCAATGTCTTAATCACATGCAGGGACCTACTGGATTCAGGCTGTATGGGTATGATGATGATAAACTCACTGTACACTTGTCAAAAGAAAACTCTTTCTAACTGACCTGTCCTGTGACATACTTGTCAGTTAGCATCCTGATATTGTTACTAACTGACCTGTCCTGTGACGTGCTTGTCAGTTAGCATCCTGATATTGTTACTAACTGACCTGTCCTGTGACGTACTCATCAGTTAGCATCCTGGTATTGTTACTAACTGACCTGTCCTGTGACGTACTCATCAGTTAGCATCCTGGTATTGTTACTAACTGACCTGTCCTGTGACATACTCATCAGTTAGAATCCTGGTATTGTTACTAACTGACCTGTCCTGTGACGTACTTGTCAGTTAGCATCCTGGTATTGTTACTAACTGACCTGTTCTGTGATGTACTCGTCAGTTAGCATCCTGGTATTGTTACTAACTGACCTGTCCTGTGACGTACTTGTCAATTAGCATCCTGGTATTGTTACTAACTGACCTGTCCTGTGATGTACTCATCAGTTAGCATCCTGGTATTGTTACTAACTGACCTGTCCTGTGACGTACTTGTCAATTAGCATCCTGGTATTGGTACTAACTGACCTGTCCTGTGATGTACTCATCAGTTAGCATCCTGGTATTGTTCCTAACTGACCTGTCCTGTGACATACTTGTCAGTTAGCATCCTGATATTGTTACTAACTGACCTGACCTGTGATGTACTCGTCAGTTAGCATCCTGGTATTGTTACTAACTGACCTGTCCTGTGACGTACTCTGCGATGATTAAAAAAAAGCAGTATTCATTACTCAGAAGCATAAATTATATCTGGAAAGATAGTTCATCCTGTTGCTGCAATTCCCATCTTATCACACAACATGATAGAGAAAGATTTAACATTATGAGAACGTACAGCGGCAATGGGAAGGTCTTCGTTTTGACAGATGATTTTATTACTGTTGGGAGGAAAAATAGCAAATGCGTTTCTATAGAGACACTTCTGCCTAACCTAAAAAAAGATGAGGGTGTGGAACATGACACATTTATAAGAGTATTTAAGTTAAAGAAAGGTCATGGAATTGTATTAGAAAGCCTAATGATACTAAAATTTGGCTAAGAAAAGAGAGATAAGAACCTGAACTTGTGCAAACGTGATTTGAAGAAATATATCAGCACACACCTATGATAGAAGAATTTAGGGGAGAATATAGAAAGCTATTAGTAAAATTTTGCAAAATGCCAGAAGAATTGGGAATAGAAGTGACAAGTACAGCTGAAAAGTAGGAATTCATCACTGAAAGCATATACTTCAAAGAAATGAATCTAAGAAGTATGAGAAATGCACAACCTGAGCTGAATTCTAAACTTTTTTCAAGGTAGCAAAAGAACCCCCCCCCCCAAAAAAAAAAAAAAAAAACAGAAAATTCTAAGCAGGAGAGGAAGAGAAACTTATCAATAAGAAAGACTTCGCTAGTGCAGTAAAAGGTGAAAAAACATTACTTGACTAGAGTTGTAAACACTGTCAGTGTAAAACAGAAAGTTTAAGTAAAGGAAAACTCAAGGCAACCGGTATATGTTAAAGAAAGCAATAAAACTGAAGATTTACTTTGTTTTGAGATACATTTTGCAGAGCTACCTAGAGAAGAAAAAGAAAACAAGATGGTTTCTCTTCCATTGAGACAGAAAGAAAGCAACCTAAAGAAAAAGAGAAACAGGTGACAGCATACCTCTCAGACACTTATAGCAAGAAATGTGGACAAAGACATAAAAATGGGGGTACAAAGGCCCCAAAATAGGGATGTTTTTTAATAGTGTTCTTATAAACATAGAAAGTTGCTAGAATAACAGGCTTTTAATTTACATGAATTTTTTGAAAGGTATTAACTTTGAAACTCAACTTTCTGTCATTATTTTTTAACTTTAATCCTCAATGATTTGCCAGTGATTTATTAGAAACCCAAAATTTTATGAGGAACAGACCAAAAATCTGGACATTCTGTGGACAATTAAGAGGTCTGGAAGTCAGTAGTATATAGTGGCATGCAAATTAACTTTGAGTAAGGCCCTAGTAGTATTTCTCTTGAATCAAAGTACAGGAAACCAAAAAAATGAAGAACAAGGGTGCTATGCATAAGAGCTGTAGAAGAAAAGAACAAGGGAAAAAGCAAAGTAGAAACTGTAGCTAACACTAATGAATGCAGATATGGACAGACTGTCACAGAAGAGTTAGGCAGTGAAACCTCAGATAGCATGACCCTGTGGAAACCACAGAGCTGGCTACTTTCAAATAGCCGTCATTAGGCATAGGCCAACTAGGCGGCCACCTAGGGCACCACTGTACTAGGGACACTTTTCCTGTATTTATTTGGTGTAGGTAGACCAGGATGGGGGTACCGGGTGGTGTGGTGGGGGGGTGGCATGGAGCCTTTCTGCCTAGGGCACCAGATGACCTAAGGCCGCTCCTGGCTACTTTACAAGTAAATCAGATGCACTTAATAAAATACACAGTGATAAGATAACACTTTAAGTGGCTTAATAGAAAATATAGCTAGGTTTGTAGGGGAAGATACTTAACAAAATGTTCCAGCTCATACTTTAATTATGGTATGATGTATTGGTGATATAATTTTCTGCACAGAATAAATAAAAACAGAGATAGCATAGTACACCAGCTGCTGATGCACGGACAATTCCAAATCCTAGGGATGAAATTAGGGCATAGTCATGTACAAGGGGTGCATAGGAACGGGCAAGACAAGATCAAAGACCTTAGCGAGATTTTACTTGCTAGGAATAATTAATGAAATTGAGAACATCTGTCCTGGATGCCCTGAATACCCGAAGGCAGACCCTCAATGAGGTTTCAAAAATCCTTTGATTCCAAATCCTGTAATAGTGGTACTATTTACAGTATTTTATATAGTCAATTTTGAGTCACTGACAAAACTCAGCAATACATCTTGGTCATTCTGCATTATGCAACTAACTAGTCTGAGGCTATTATTTACCTATGTAAAGCCAATGCTACAGCTGTAGACAGGACGGTAGTCTTATTATTTTCCAGCATAAGAACAGTTAAGGAAATGTCACTGGCCAATAGACTCCATTTACGCTAAGAATAAATTGCCACTTATGCCAGTACTTTAATGTCAAACAGGTAATACCTTAGTACACCATCCTCAATAAGCTGGGTTAGCAGAATGGCTTAACCAAACATTAATGTCCACACAGAAATATATTTGAGAAGGTTGGTAAAACTAAGATCAGTTAATACTATACCTTCTGTTTACTGTTATAAAACTGCCACAAACCTCAACAGGCTTCAGTCCTTTTGAGTGATTATATGGCATACATTCTCATGATCTGTAAGATGTTATATAAACTTGAGAAGATGATGAAACTCCATTTAAAACCAACATAGAACACTAGACCAACTTACCAGATAGGCTGAAAGTAAAACGACCATTATAAGTGAACATATGGAAAGAGTCCAGGACGAACAACAAAGGGTGTGAAATAGAAATGTAAGGCCTGGGTAATTCAAAGTTGGAGGCCAAGTACTAGTTTTGGTCCCCTACACAGAAAACAAAATCATAGCTAAGAGGCAATATCCATTTCAAATTGTAGAAATATCTTAATGATGTGAACAACAAGGTTAAGCAGACTGCTAAGGCAATAGCACAACCCATGTACCATATAAATGTGCTAAAACTGTAGAAAGAAACAAATACATCTGTAGTTGCTTTAATGGTCTGGGGAAAATGGAAAACTGAAATATCTGCTAGCGGATGAGGTTTTTGGCACATTATCAAAACAAAGAAATCAAACATAAGGGAGTTCCTGTTACGGAATACATGTACATAAGGGAGTTCTTGTTATGGAATACATGTACATAAGGGAGTTCCTGTTATGGAATACATGTACATAAGGGAGTTCCTGTTATGGAATACATGTACATAAGGGAGTTCCTGTTACGGAATACATGTACATAAGGGAGTTCCTGTTACGGAATACATGTACATAAGGGAGTTCCTGTTACGGAATACATGTACATAAGGGAGTTCCTGTTATGGAATACATGTACATAAGGGAGTTCCTGTTACGGAATACATGTACATAAGGGAGTTCCTGTTATGGAATACATGTACATAAGGGAGTTCCTGTTATGGAATACATGTACATAAGGGAGTTCCTGTTATGGAATACATGTACATAAGGGAGTTCCTGTTATGGAATACATGTACATAAGGGAGTTCCTGTTATGGAATACATGTTCTCAAAGGTATCTGGTAAAGCATATTTGACTTACAGCATATGAAATGTATTCCAGTTCCTCAACATAGAGGTATGGATCCCTGTTTATGATGCAGGCATTGCATTCTTAACTAGTAATGTGGGCACTTGGGAAAGTGGGCAGTGAATAGTGGATGTTAGTGTCTAGTTCTGAGTCAGCCACACTATAGAGATGGAAGTGCACTGATCCAGTGTTACACTGGCACCTACCTGAGACAGGAGTCTAAGGTATGCAGCATATGGACTGCGGATGTTTGCTTGACTCTGCCAAGCTGTATTTACAAGGTATACTTTGGAGGCATGTGTGGAAGGGTGCAGTGTTTCCACCGGAAGGAGTTGTAAGGCTTCACATATATGAGTCCCCATGTCTTCTACAAGGGAAGGAATAGGGCTTATAATTTATTTACTCATTTATTTATTTACTTTTATAGCAGTTGGATATCCTGTAGTTAAAGAAACAGGTACATGTCACTCACAGTAATGCAAGGACATGAACAGTATCTAAATCTTAGTAGAGAAGTATGTGCATACATGAAATAATTACAGTTCTGTTACACTGTCCTGCACACACAAATGCATTTGTCCCTAAGCCTGTGATGCACCATTTGTTCCAAACAGTGGATTTTCCACAAGTATAAATGTGCTTTTTCACATGTTTGAATTCAGACTTCTCTGTGATGCTTCTGACTAATACTGTGCTCTCTAGATTGTATAACTAGATCAGTAGGTGGTTCGATGCTCAATGTAGGAAACGTGTGTGTGTGTGTGTGTGTGTGTGTGTGTGTGTGTGTGTGCTCTCTGCAACACACTGATGAGGTCATCCTTACAAAAGTGCCCTGTCTCCCTTTAAGAGTCTGATTTCTCCTGTGGTGTTTGCAAATAATATTATGCTCTGAAGACTGTTCAATTAAATATGTAGAAGATTTGATGTTCATTGTGGAAAACATATGTGTGTGTGTGTGTGTGTGTGTGTGTGTGTGTGTGTGTGTGTGTGTGTGTGTGTGTGTGTGTGTGAATAAGGTCAGGTGAATATGTCCTCCAACACAGTTATTCTTAACCAGCTTCTACCTGGATAAATTTATTAAACTGGTATATGACTCCACCATCCCCTTATCCCACCTTTCACAACATCTTCTCTGCAACACACTGATGTCATCCTTTCTAAAGTGCATTCTCATATTTTAAAAGTCAGACTTATTCTGTGGCATTTATATTTCTTACACTGTTCTCTAAAATGTGTAATTAGGTAGGATGTTCGAATACAGCAGTGATTAACTTCTATAACTGTGTTTGTGAACGACAGTAAATTAATTCAAGATTGGTTTACACACATTCGCAGTGGCAAAATTTACAGTCCCAGATATCTGTAAAGCTCATTTTGGCACACAAATCTCCTTGACAATACACTGCTGATGTCATCCCTTCATGGATTCTCTATGCCTCACTTGTGCTCAGTATTTTCCTGTGGTGTTGGCTGCTGATAATTCACTGTATAGATGATGTAAGTGGATAGGTAGATAATTTGAGTGGATCCTTGCTTAAGTAGTGTTACTCTGATTACTGTCATAGACAGTTGGCTAACTCTCAACCACCCTTATGTACAAGGTGTGATGAACCAACACTGAACCAGTAATCAAGGAGCATCAATCCTCACCACTGGCACCTGTGGGGGAGACATTCACTGAGAGGATAACAGGTACACACACACACACACACACACACACACACACACACACACACACACACACACACACACACACACACACACACACACACACACACACACACACAGTATTTCCAGGTACAGCATCAAGTGCAATTTCCCTTAAGAGCACACCAGACCACAGTCAGTCTGGGGCTGGTTTCTCTGTCTTCCTCCAGATTCCCAGTAAAACTCCTCACTGGCACAGCTATAGAGTTGAGATCTCAGCTGAGTGACCAAGCCAAGACCTCCAGCACCACCTCCATCCAACCAGTGCTTTGAGTCCCTACCCAAGCAGCTGATGCACACACTTTCTGAGGTTTGATATGCACACACACACCTGGGAAAGGCTGGCACAGGTTTACTTGCTATGCTCCCTTCTGCCCAGACTATAATGTAGTTTTTACTGCCACCAGTCACTCCTTATCAGCTACTTTAGGGCCCTTAACAAAGGGAATCCAAACTTACTGTGCAATATTAATACTACAAGACAATACTAAATATATATTCACAGTGACATCAATGCTCAAAACAACAGGAAGCATTTAAAATAACATTGCAGTACAGGCTCACACAAATAAAAAAAAAATCTAAACTAAGCTTTGCTATATTCCTAACTGTATCTAAGAGAATTGCTATACCCTAATAACTTACTAATAGAGCAAGGCAAATGTGTGGTGAATGGTTGTTGTTGTTGTCAGGTCCAAGACAGAATGCAGAATGTTCTGTTTCACCAAGAGACTTCTCAAAATAATATCTAAAATATTTCTGCTGGGATAGCGTGCAGCATTACATAATTTCTTGTCATCTGACTTCTAGTTGCAAGGTACCCCCCCCCCCCTTGCTGAAGCTGGAAACATTTAGAATCTACCTGTAAAAATACTCATGCAAGGGTTTTTGCTCAGATCTTTGGTGGGTGTTAGAATTCATAAAACCATTGCATTTCTTCATGCTTCTAAAGTAGCAATTAGTTCACCCTGAGACAATACAGAAAGCTTCCTAGTACAGCCTTTGTGTCTCTAGCTGCACTGAAGTATCGTTATGGCCTAGTCTATAAAGTAATTTAATTTCAGACATTTTTCTAAAGTTTGCTGGATTGAGGTTAACCCTCCAGTTTCCTCTATTAAAACAAATACATTTAAAGAGTTACAGTAGTGCATGTACCTTTCTGTTCTCTTCCAGTAAGGTACACTGTGGATACATTTTAAGCACAAGCACTTTGCAAGTATCTTTTTGACACAAACATCTGTGCAAAGCAGTTTAACATACACATGACATCCAGTTCTAATACGTTTGCAACACAAGCATTTTGTATAAATTAGTTTGATATTCACAAATGACATATAGTTAATTATAAAATTCCAGCTACCTGTGCTGGCAGTTCCACCTTTTGTCACACAAGGCACAGTGTTAAACTAGCAAATTCTAACATCCCTAGGGAAAATAACTTTTTGGCAACACAAGGATTACATAATGCTTCCATAACTGCTGAATCTCATGGTTGTAGTGCGACTTCTCCTGTGGTTTGTGACTTTGATACTGTGCTGTCAGTGTCTCTTTCACCCTCGTATTGTGTAGACTACTTTCAAATATATATATGATATGTAGCTGTACATTGTTAGTGTGCCCTTCAAACACTTTTTAGCATAAACATCCAGCTAATAAACAATGGTGATCCCATCTGTTCCCCCTTGCACTGTCATAGTTGTACAGTAACATGCCATGTGACACGTGATTCAGGCACTAATATCTAGCTTGTGACCTTAGGTAGTTAGTTCAAACCTAGCCTTACTGCTCAGACTACATTGTGGCAGTCTTATCATGACTGCACTAGTCGCTAATACTGCTGTCAAACACATCTGCTGTGTACACATATAGATGTTGATTCCTCTTACAAAAAATCTATGGTAATTTCTCCCATCGCAGTGCTTTTATTCAGAATAATAATGACGTGATTAAATTTTCCTTATGTAACATTTGTAGTAAGCATTCTTTTCTGACATGAGGGAATGAAACAATATAAAGTATGTTGTTGCCTTAGTACAGCAATTACAAGCATGCATATCCCTTACAACAATACCATAATGTAATAGCTTGAAGTACAGACATAGCTCACAATTGTAGTGACACTTCTACTGCAGCAAATTCATTCTCTACTATATCATGTATATTCTGTATTCAAATTCTCAGGTGTTGAACATCCACATTCAATGACTGTTAGTATTGTGTGTTCGTATGCTGTAATGCATAAATAGCATCCATCACAGTTATAATGAGTACATTTACAGTGGGAGAGGCCTTCCCATCCCTTTTATCTCAGAAAGATTGTTTGTGATGGATGCAGTCATATGATGTAATAAGTTAACATTGGTTGCTGTTCAATTCCTGAAAAGGACAACAGTGTATGAATGTATTGGCACTGGACAAAAGCAATTGTATCTAGTTACTTGTACTGTTTTGTTTTTTTTTATGTTGGACAATGTGGAAGAACTACTGGGGCAGGGCTAGCCACCCGGTGGTGTAAACCTTGGCTCTAGATGATTGTCACTGTTGAGTGACATCTCAACCCCTTGTGCAAAAATGGGAAAGGGGGTTGTGGATGGATGTAATGATATAAAATGATGAGTTATGACCGCATTTCAGGAAACATTTATTCGGGGCATGTCATGCTGTGAGTGCTCATGTGGCATGCACATATAGTACTGACTTTTATAGCATGCCTACACAGATGGAACATGTTTCAGTTCTGGGACAGTGTGAGTACTACACAATGAAAACAGCTTCCTTGCTAAAGAAGCATTGCTATTGTACTGCTCATGATTGTGTGGAAAAATGCATTATAGTAACTTTTGGGGTGTCTGTCACACCAGGTAACAACATCATTAATAAAATACCCTTAGAAATTGATTCACTAGCCAGGGATTTGGGAACTCATGTAGATAGTAATCTAGCCTTCGACCAGCATGTGTCCAAGGTTTTATATTGCTCAACTTATAAGCAAGAACATAGCATCTAGTTCCAGAGAGCTCATCATACCACTGTTCTTGGCCTACATCAGACCCATCATGGAGTATAATGTCCCCTTTGGTATGTGCCTGATCACATACATGTAACAAATGGAACGTCCACAAAAGTTTCTTACAGAAAGAATACAGGGAGTAAACACAATGTCCTGAGCTGATTGCCTCAAAGCCTTGTCTCTTTACATGATATCATAAAAGCTTCTGAGAGATGATCTTTGCCTGGCATACAAGGCATCCCTGCATTTTTGATGACCTTTTTCCACATCTGCAAAACAAACTGCTGCAGAACTACTCCATTAAAAGACCTAGCTTTTGCTTGTTACATAAATAGGACATGTTGGAGTGACAGATCTGTTTCTCAGAGCATTCCCATTTACTGGAACAGAATCCCTATCCATGTGAAGCAGAATTCCTCCCTATCCCTATTTAAGTGCAACTTGGACCAATGGATGGGTAATCAGTAATGTATCCCTAGTCTGGATCCTATGTCTGTAATGGACAATGGGTCACATTTGGATTGCACACAGATAGGTTTATATGGGTTCTAGTAGTTGTCTGGTATATGCCTATGAACCTATGAGCATACGTTGATCATTTTCAGCATTCTGACTAAATCAGATTGTTCAAATGAAATTAATATCTCTTTTTTACTGCACATGTTTATTTAAGTTATTTGTGATAGCTTTCATTTCCACCTCCTGTGGCACATGCAGTCAACACTGAGGTCTGTAGAGAGCCTAGTATCATATACTGAGGTTTGAATCTGGTGACATCTGTCAGTCAAACAACTGTGTCAGACAGCAGTGGCTTACACCCAGAAAATAGTTATGTCACAGTCAGAAGGCTACTCTTTTCAGGCTATTGTCCTACAAGGTAGTGTATCCCCTAACTCTTATAGGAAACTGCTACAAGCCCTTCAAGTGTGTTTTTCATGGCACAACCGATATGCATATTTCTGTGGCTTCTATGATTGGCATGCATCTCTCTAATATCTGTCCTGATGTGTTCAAAAATGACATGATGTAAATGTTCATTATGTCAGTCATTGCTCACAGGCATTACCAATTTCATGAATAAGTATGCTCTCTATTTCATGTCTTTGGAACTCCCTACCACCATCCATTCGCACCACCTCCAACCATTTTTTTTTTTTATTTTTAAAGATTCATATCTATTATCCCAGTATCCCAGTGTGCTCTCTGCCCCACCCACATAACACATAACTGCAATTTGCATCTTCCTTCTTTCCTCTTTTCCCTCCATTTTTTTTTATTTTTTCATATTTAACTCATACATATTATTATTTTATTATATTATGGAAAGAAGAATGCACACAGAATGCAAGTGTTTGCACTAATATGTTATTATTTCTCTAGTATTTTTTTTTTTGTGCATATTTTGTGTATTATTATTATTTTATAGTATTTTTTCGTGCAATACTTCCTTAATATGTTTTCCGTTCAATTTCATTTTCAATATATGTTAATATTTTATTATTTCTTCAGGTATCTTCGTAATAATTCTATTTATATATTTCTTTTTTTTTTAAGTATTTTCTATTATTTACTCAATATATTTTTATTGTTATTTATTTTGTATTTTTTCTCTGCATTTTCTTCTTACTTTATTTTTTTTTTATTATTTTCAGTATTTCTAATATCTTATTATTTTTCAGTATATTTTTTCCAATACTTTATATTATGTTATTATTTATCAGTATTTTCAAGACTTCCTAATATGTTATTTATTTTTTATTATTTTTTATACAATTCTTCCTAATATGTGTATTTTTTCTTTTTTTTTTCAATACTTCCAATTATATTATATTTTTATTTTTCATTATTATTTTTAATATGCTTAATATTATTATTATTTTTAGTAGTATTTTCGTAAATCTTTCCTATTTATTTTATATTTTTATTTCCTAATCATTATCATATTTCCCTTATTTTTATTTATTTATTTTTATTTGTGCAATGCTTCCTAATATATTATTTCTTCAGTTTTTTCATCTAATATATCTTTTATTTCTATATCTCTTCAATTAATTTTCTTTTAAGTATTATTTTTTATTTATTTTTTTTTTTGTAATTTCATCTTTATGTATATTGTTATTTTATTGCTGTATAATTAAATTGTTATTTTTTTTTGTATAACTAACTTTTGTATAATAGTATAAATTGTATAACTTCCCCTAAGAATTTTACAGTAACCACTTTTTGGCCCAAAATTTTCTCCCAGGATTGAAAATGGGTTCATTTTGGCCCAATGGACTATCCTGGTAAACCAACTGCAAATAAATAAAAAAAAAATGTCTTCATCCAAACATTTCTTTATTACTGGAATTGTTTTTTTTTCTCACTGTACACCTTAATAGCAGAAGATGGCTTCCGTAAAACATTTCTTGTTATATGGCATGCTGTCAGACCATGAGAGAGTGTGATAACTTCTTTGTTATGACACTTTTGTTTGTGTTGGTACTGTTGGACTGTTGTCATGTCATTGTTCCTGTAATTTAATGTGAGCATGCTCAGTATAATGATGTCTGAGATGTGTACAAATTACCAATGGAAAACTTGAAATCATGAAATGTCATCCGATCTGCATTGCTGTTTGTCATTTATGTATGTTGAGTGTTATTGTATTAACATTTAGCATTTACATGACTAGATAACTCGTCTATTACATGTTTATAGCTAATAAACACCTTTCTTATGGCTGCCATCTACAATAATTCTGACATGACAGTTATAAGATTCATCTGTTGTTGTGTATGCATGCTGAGGTAGAGAACACAGCAGTGTTGTTGGTTTGCATACATAAATTCCCTGTATATCCATCTTACATGCAGTAACTGAGGTCTATGCATTCATGCCATGATGTATCGTCTGTACTTGCTCATTGTTATCTGAGCTCAACATTTTGTTAATATGTATGTCACATTAACTATCGTATGCTACATGGCAGCTTTATGCCCCTCTCATATCCTTTCTTAGCATGTCTGTTTTTATTCATGAACATATGTCAGTTATTGTCTTTGAAATAATTATCATGATATCATTATGGCAGAATTTATGATAGAAATGTTTATTTGACATTTCAGCACAATTGCCTGCAGTATCTGAGTGCACTTTCCTCATTTCACATCCACCAATTACTTCTACAGTACAACCAATGTTATTTGTGTGCAATTCCCCCATCTCACGTCCCCGTCTTCAGAATGTTTTCATTGTTCTAACCTTTATTTATTTTTTATTTAATATTTCCGGGCTACAGAGTGTGTTCATATATTAAGTTTGTCTATAGGCAAGCTGTTTTGTTTACATTTTGTGCTCATATTTTCAAGCACCTTTCCATGTGAGTGAATAGCATTGCTGCTCATGAAAAGGTGCTTGCAAACATGTAGGTGAAATGAGCAGCGTGCTTATTCAAGTAGTGCTGCTGCTTATCATGTTTACATGCTTAAATCATGTAGGCTTAGCGTGACACCTACACAATTGTTAATGACTTCCAGGGTATATGATCCAGTGGTACCTGGAAGGAGCTATTCAAAAAAACTATCAATTTCTTTTTTCTGTACTTAGTGAAATAAGAGGGGGGAGTATATAACTGGGAGGGGAGGAAGACAAACCTCCATTGGTAGCATAGGGAGATGAAGGCCTACTATGTCCTAGGTGACCTGAATTCAACTAGTCACTAAGTCGCTTGTTGTACGCGGGGGTGTTTTTGTTTACCAGTCGAACAGCATGCTCATTGAACAGCCATTCATTGTACACAGAGCATTAAAACTTCCTTGCATTGAAAGACCACGCAATCATATTTGGTCAACATAAAGGAAACGGAATGTAGTACATACTTATCAGCAATGTAGGTGGAAGGAAATCTGCCCTTTTTCCACTGTAGTGCAATCTCAGAGTTGGTATATATAATTCACATAATGAAGGTCAGGTGTTCATCAAATCCTCCTCTTATGGGGGGCTGCAGCCCCCCACTCCCCAATTATATATACCAACTCTGAGATTGCACCATCATTAGACTCTGGTGGAGACAGTGTCTTAGAAGCACCACTGGGCTGGTCATACAGGAAAGCTGAGAAAGTGTCACTGCTCTGTCAGCCCAGGACAGGCACATTCTTGCGCCACACTTTATAGGCTTCCCAGCCTAATAATATGCCTGTGCTGTCAGTTCACTGAGGATAGGGAGTAATGCTTAAGCATGAATAAACCCTGAACATACACAACAGAAAGCTATTGCAGATGACCAGCCCAACTCCCTCCCCTACCTAGATGGTCAACAAGTGGTGATGGGGAGGGCTGGAAGGAAGTCCTGTCGCCTTCCCTATAGATTCACAATCCCTTTACAACCTTGCCAGTTGCCCATTTTGGGAAGGGGTACTGGACTAGGTAGATGGAGGTGCAAAGGTGTTTACTGGGTAAGTTGATGGTGGGCTGTGACCAAGGACAAAATAAAAGAAGCAAAAATAGGTAGATGGTGCACTTTGAATGTCAGAAATTTAATGAGTTACTGAGTTATTAATGGTGGAACTTTTTAAAAATGATAGATCTGGGAATTATTTTATCTTTGAGGTGGTTGCAAGAAAAGTGTATGCTATTGGTAACAAAAAGATTGGGGGAAGGGCTGATGGCTTTATTTTGACATCTGAGGATAAGATTTAGCTATTTCCAAAATTTCAGGTAGGGGTTATTATTTTATCTGTCTGTTTGTTGGGATCTATTACTAAGGAATTCCTATTACTTTTTGGCTAGTTCACAGGGATGCATGAACATGTCCTGGTCACACAGTTGCTTGATTCACTTTCCAATGGACTGAGCCTCACCTCTTTGCTTAAGGATTACTTTGAGCTTTGGTATAAGTAAGGTATTTATTTTGATAGTATAAACATGCTGAAAAGGTTGAAGCATTTTTCTTGAAGTGTTGCAAGGGGATGGTAACAAGCTGCCTGTTATTTCATAGTCTGGAGACTACAGAACAGGGGGCTAATCTAAGAATCCCCATTCATATTTTAGCTGCTGTTTGCCATGTTTATATGGACATATAGTTGTGTAGCTAATTATTTATTTAATAAAATGATTTATTTTATAAGATTTTGGAACTTGTGTTAGTTTAATGGGCTAGAGGGAGGCTACTGCAATATGGAGGTAATGCATATCTCCTAACGAACTGGATAGCAGTGGCAACTTTTTGTCATAGTCATTTTTCGATTAATGACTGATAATAGATGAATATAAGGAAAGTTGATTTAAACTCGAACATTGATATTCCTCCTGTTATTTTGCCTGGACTGGATTTTTTAATGCAATAGCAACCAGCTAATAAATAGCTTGACTTCCAGTCCATATTCTCAGCCAGATTAAAGCTGTGCTAGATAAATAGATGTACACTTGACACCTGTACTATATAGGTGACAACCAGATAAATATTAGTTTAAAAATATGAACATGCTGACTCTTGTTTGTACATATGTACTTGTCAGATGTTCAGGGCATTCAGCATTTTTGGAGACCGTGGGGTGATGGTTCTTTTAGGGTCTCAGCTACTGACGATGGTTGCATTGAGAAGGTTTAATTCATAGATGAGGAATAGTGAAGGTACCTAACAAGACAAGATATGGATGAATGGTGAATCATTTTTAGGCTACTATGCTGGTCATGGATTATGAATAATGAACACCATGTTCAAATACTAGGCCATTCAGAAGTGCAAAAGTGTACTTTTTTATCAAAGTATTTTGACACATCAGTGACTGATTTTGTAATAATGTCATTATTTCTAAGCCCATAAATTCTGAACATTCAGCTCAGCACAGGTGCAAAGATATCAACAGATCATTCTTGGTTGTGTTTGAGTCATATGTTCAGGGCATTGTCTGCAGTTATATAGGAACTATTAATGTGCAGTGAGGGTGGCGATGGCTAACAGACAATTCTGTATACAGTAAGTTCAACTTCTATCTCCAGGAGATATTCTAGTACTGGCAATGAGAGTTTTGGGGCATGTACTCTGAAAAGACTCCTTTTCAGCTCCGCAGACACTGAGGCAGTAATATGGAGCTGTGTGCAAAAGGTCCTCAGTGCTTATTGGAGTGATAGCCTTAGGAGCTAGTACTAGTACCAACTGTGAATTTATAACTTTGAGCTGATGAAGGCTTCCTTTCATCACTGATAGGGAGCTACTTGGTCCTGGCTCATAGGTACCAAAGGATAGGAAAGCAACAGGTGAGGCATTTAAACAAAATAAAGGTCCAGGTGGTTAGGGGGTTGGCAAGACAGTAGAAAATAACCTCGAGGTAATCTCAAAGTGGTTCTGGCAAACCATCTATTGACTCAGAAAATTGAGGCTCAATGAATCCTAACCTGTTGTCATCAGGTGTTAAAAAGCATGAGCATCTACCTGGGACGTTGTCAGTATGTAGAAAGAACATATTCAGGAGCTGAAGAACATGCTGGACATGCCCCACTTTGAGAAGGCAGTGTCAGATGAAATTTGTGGGTCTTCATTTGTTTCTGTAGATGAGATTAATGTGGCATCTAAAGAGTTCTGAAGTGACAAACTGTGGAGATGGATACCATCAAGGTAGAAATGATGAACACAGTTCATATTTTTGGAATGTCTTGTTGAATACACATTTTCAGTGCTGGATGGAAGAAGCAGATACATTAAGTGTGGACTGGCAAACTTCAGTGATAGTCCCCAATTTCAACAACTGGGAAAGAGTAATATATCTCATTTATAGTAAGATCATACCCATTCTCCTCCCTAAAAGTATATGACAGTGTTCAGGAAAGAAGACATTGTCTGATAGTTGAGCCTGTAATTCCTGAGGATCAATATGTATTTCATCCTTGTCTTGGAATGATACCACAGTACGAACAGATATTATTGACTTCAACAATTGGCTAAGTTTCTGGTGTCATTCTAAGGGGATCCAGTATCTTTCTGCCTGGGATGATATGATTGACAGTCCTCAATGCTTTGCCAGAGACAGCCTGCATCAGTCACTCCTGGGATTCTGGGTAATGGCTAAGGATCTTGCCACCCCTATAGTTCCTTTTTTAGGCAGTGTTCCAAAGACCAAAATTCCACCATAACAGCTACAAACAAATGCAATCTGAGGGTCATGCTGCTCAATGATAGAAGTCTAAATCTCAAGATGCACTCGCTCGAAGCTTTCCTCAAAATGGAGAATGTCGATATTTGTGCTGTAACGGAGACCTGGTTTAAAGAGGCAGAAAGCACCCTTGCATTCCCAGGCTACAACTCATTCCATACCTTTCATCCCCAGTATATGGCCAGAAGCTTCAAAGGTGGTGGTGTCTCCTTATTTTTAAAGGAGACGTACACCTCTAGACTGGTAGCCCAGCATAATGCATCTGCGATACTTCAGGTACAACTAACACTGGGTAAGACAATATAGGTGATACAAGTCATAGCCTACTACAGAATCCCGAACATGTTCCTAGACTCTGACCCCAAGTTCCTCAGACCCTGGAGTCTATCAAGGTCCAACCCAATACTATCATACTGAGTGATTTCAACTACCCTTCTATCAACTAGGAAAACTATTCAAGTACCAATGTACAGGCCCAACACTTTCTGGAATTTATCAGTTCCAATGCCCTGGGCCAGCTCATTCTGACCCCCACTAGAGGAAGCAACATCCTTGACCTGGTTATCACCAACATTGGAGACCATTGCCCCCCACCTATAGTCAATTCCTCCCTGGTTAAATCTGGCCACAAACTGATAACCATGGAAATCTCTATCTCATCTACAACTTCTGCTAAGGTGACTACCCTGAAAAACTTCTCTAAAGCCGACTTTGGGCTCCTAAAAACAGAAGTGGTTAACCTCTTGGCACTCGTGCCAATAGAAAATAGCTGCACGACTGCAGAATCATATACCAATGCACTGTACGAGTACGTACACAAATGTAAGGACCTTGCCATACCAAATAGAACTAAGATGCTCTTCTCCCAAAAAAGGAAGCCAATCTGGTAGTCCCCAGCCATCAATAAACTCTACAATGTGAGGAAGAAACTGTTGCAGAAAAAGATAAAGTCATAAGACTGGAAAACTTCCTTTATCAAATCCTCTAAAGCCAGCTATGAAGGTAGAATTGCGGCTGACACCAAAATCAACTGCAAAGCCTTATATAGCTATATCAAAAACCTCCAAGGTAATACCCAGATTTGCTCTGAGTTATTGCACAATGGCACCTCCTATACTGAACCTGCAGATATAGCCAACATACTGGCTGACAGATTCAGTGCCAACTTTACCCCTCCTCCCAGGGCCCTATCACAATACCAGAAGAAAGCCTGGTACCCACCATTTCTGTGGCACAGGTAAAAGTGGCATTGTCCAAAGCCAAGAATACAGCATCTATGGGACCTGACAATATTCCTGGCTGTGTCCTACCTGAGCTACAAAATGAACTGGCACCGCATCTGTGTGTCCTGTTCAATCAGAGCCTTACCTCAGGCTATGTCCCTAATGAATGGCACACTGCTACAGTCATCCTGCTCCATAAAAGGGGAGCAACTACAGACCCTGGTAACTATCGCCCCATTAGCCTGACGTGTCTGTTATGCAAAGCTATGGAGTGCATCATCATGGACCTGCTTAATAAAGATATAGGCACTCTCCAACTCTTGACCCCACACAGTTTGGTTTTGTCAAGGGGAGATCCTGCCTGCTGAACCTGGTTGACTTCTTCAAGACAGTCACCAAGGCTGTGGATGAGGGTAAGGCAGTGCATACAGCCTATCTCGACTTGGCCAAGGCCTTTGATTCCATTCCCCACTCAGGTATCATTGATAAACTCAGCAAACTAGGCATCAACCCTAACATCACTAGGTGGGTTGCAAATTGGCTCACAGACAGGACCGACAGAGTGAAAGTTGCTGATTCCAAGTCAGACTGTCAACCAGTCATGAGTGCAGTCCCACAGGGCTCGGTCCTGGGTCCTCTCCTGTTTGTCATCTACTTTTCAGAAGTCCAGGCCAACACAGAAGGACTCTGGCTGACCAGGTTTGCTGATGACTGCAAGCTAGGAGTCATTATCAACTCCCCATGTGATGCAGACATCCTACAATTTATTTTATTTATTTTACATTTGTTGACCGGGCTAGTCTAGCTGGACATATATCCATTTTCAGTAGAGGCCCGGGGAGAAAAGCTCCAAAATACAGGCAGTAAGCAAACATTTACAATAAAAAAGACAATAGCAAGCAAATGCACATAATGATACAATGGTAAGCATGAGTAATACTAAAAGAGTAAAAGAGAAAAACAGAAACAGACTAGTCAACCCAAAATCATAATTAACAACTATAAATGAAACAGCTGGTTAAAAACAGAGATTTCAGGTAAGCAGGAAAGAAAGTAAGAGTAATAAAAAGAGCTGATTAGGAAGCCCCTAATTTGCCTAAAGTAAAGATGAAAGAGAGAATAGGTAAAATGTATAGAGGATTCAAAATAAGGAAGTAGCTGGTATCAGTAAGTGTGGCATTTAGAGGCAAGAAACAGGGGAGTGAGTGAAGTAAGAGTAAGGGGGTAGTGTTTTCAGTCAGGGTTAGCACAGGGACATAGCCAGTGGGTTTTTAGGTGCTCTTTGATATGTTTTTTAAAAAGGGATGTGGAGTCAAGGTTAGTTATTTCTTGAGGGAGTTGGTTCCAGATTTTCCTGACAGAATTTGAAAATAATGAGTCACCAGCTTTATTGTATGATTTAATCGAGGCTACTAGTAGTTTGTTAGCAGATCGGAGTGTGGCTAGGTTTTTATAGGGGGTAATTAGTTTTGTAAGGCTAGGGGTAGCATCTGGGTAGTAAAGGGACTTATGAATGATAGTTAGTTGTTGATAGAGTAAGTGGCTATTAAGTTCTAACCAATCCAGTTGTCTGAGGTTAAGACAGTGGTGAGTTCTGAAGGGTGTAGCCATAATGAATCTAGTTATACTGTTGTAGCAGGTAGAGAGTTTGGTAATGTTATTTTTTGATAAGTTAGTATATATGGCAGAGGCATAGAAAAGAGAGATCAGGTGGGTTTGGGCAATGGTTTTCTAGCTGCTGGGGTAAGAAAGGGTTTAATTCTGTTTTTTGTTAACTGATTTAATGGTGTTATCAATATGGTGATCAAAATTAAGACGGTTATCAATAGTAATACCTAATAGGCGAGTGGTCATGTCTGGGCTTATACAGGTGGCATTATTAGAGGAGATGGAGAAGAAAGGTGAGGAAGATTTGAGAGTAGGAGAAAAGAGAAGAAGTTTAGTTTTTTTGGGATTTAGAAGGAGGGAATGTTCCATAAACCAATTTTCAACTTTATGGAAAGCTGTTTGAGTTAGGGATTGGAGTGAGGAAACATTATTAGCAGAACAGATTAAAGTTGAGTCATCGGCATATTGAATGCAGATGGATGTAAGTCATTAATTTACTGGTAGTAAGGAAGATAGGTTATTCTCCCATAGAACTGCTTGTTGCCTGTGTTGGAGATAGCTAACCATTGAAGTGCTTGAGAGCTCAGACAATAGAGATTTAGTTTGTCAAGAAGTATGTTATGGTTAACCATGTCAAAGGCTTTTGACAGGTCTAGAAATATTGCAGAGGAGAGGAGATTATTGTTCTTAAGGAAAGGAGGGCAGTTGTAGTGCTGTGGGAAGGTCTAAAACCATGTTGACAATTGGCTAGAAGTCTGTTTTGTAGAAAATAGGTAAGAAATTGTTTGTGTATGCATCTTTCCATGATCTTTGATAAAGGGGAGAGTAAGGCAATAAGTTTGAGAGCTCAGTTGAGAGGGGGATGATGTGAGATATTTTCCATATGGTGGGGATTTTTCCTTCAGAGATAGTTCTATTAATAAGTATGGAAATAGGGTAGGCTATAGCTTCTGCAGCAATTTGTAGGTATTCAGATGGGAGTTGGTCAGCAGATGGAGTGCAAGGTTTAAGTTTCTTGAGAAGCTTATAGATAAGAGATGTGGCAACAGGTTGAATGTGAAAGGTGTTAGAGGAGGTATTAGAAGTATTAGATAAGGTAGGAGTAGATGTGGGTAGTGAATTAGCTAGGGTTTGAATAACTTCTGTAAAATAGTTGTTGAAGGCATCTGGGATCAGAGTGGAGTTGCTAAGATTAAAGCCAGAAGGTGTGGGAGTAGTTGTATTTCCTGGATTGAGAAGTTTGTTAATGCCTGACCAGAATCTTTGCGGGGTTTGTTGACTAGTTTGTTGTAGGTGAAGATAAAATTCCTTTTTATCTGTGAGAGTATCTTTCTTAGTGGCATTTCTTAATTGTTTAAAGAGGAGGTGATCTAAAGGACATTTAGTAGCTCTCCATTTAGCCCAAATTTTATTTCTAAGGATCATTTTGTTCTTAGTTTGTTTTGTTAGCTTTGGATCTTATCCTAGTAGTGCGAATGGGAGCATGAAAGTCAAGGATCTGTAGAAAATTGGTATTAAAGTAGGTCACAGCTTCATTAAGTTCAAGGTGGGTTAGTGGAGACCAGTTACATGCTTTTAGTTCTGTGAGGAACTGTTCAGGATTGAAGAATCTGTTTGAGATGTCTTGAGTTTATGGGTAGTTGGGACTTTTGTCTAATAATATAAGTGAGCATATGATCGCTAATATTATCAGAGAGTGTTCCTGGAGTGTAGGAGTTAGGATGGTTATTAATAAGGATCCAGTCTAGAGTTGTTTCTTTTTTATTAGGTTTATGAATTCTAGTTGGAGTGGTCATTAATTGTGAGAACCCATAGAGATTTATATGGCTAGTAGGGTGCTGGGATGAACAGGTTAACCAGTCAATGTTGACGTCACCAAGTATTATGGTTTCTTGGGGTAGTTGGTTTGAAAGTGAACTAAGTAATTCCTCAAGAATATGGGAATTCTTTCCAGGGGGAAGGTACAAACAAATTATATATATAGATTTGTTGTTGTTAATTAGCAGTTTGATGGATAGAATTTCGGCTTTGGAGTCTAGAGGTGGAAGTTCATTATAGAGAGTAACTTAAAGATTAGATTTATAGATAATGGCTATTCCTCTGCCTTTCTTCTCACATCTCATTATATTAAAGCCAGGAGGGGTGATTTCTTGGTCTTTAGTAGAGGGTTTTAGCCAAGTTTCTGTGAGACATAGGATATCAAATGAGTGTAAGTCTAGGAGGGAATGGAGGTGGTGAGTTTTATTATTTAAGCTGCTAATGTTAAGGTGAGCTATTAGAAGGGAGTTGGCTGAATTAGTACAGGATGGAGGTATTGTAGTAGACATTTTACTTGGACTTACATTAATGTTGGTATTAGGACCAGGATTGGGATGAATGTCACCATGTAGGAGGAGGTTCCTCTGTGAACAAAGTTAGGATTTAAGGATCTTGGGGATGATATATGGGTACCTTTTGTTTAAGTAGTATGAAGTATGAGATGATCTGTGGTATCTTGGTAGTAGAAAGTTAGAGGAACAGGCTATGTTACTATGATTGAGGGTTGTCTGAGAAGAGGTAGGTAAAGTTTGTTGGAGGTGAAGGTTTTGTTCATATAGAGTAATCTTTTCAAGGAAGGTGAAGTAATAAGGTATAGATAGGAAGGTTATAGTAGAGGTGAAGAGTAAGATATGTGTGAACAAAGCTTTGAGTGTTGGAGGCATGGTAATTAGTGAATAAAGGGTGGATGTAAGTAGTGTGATAGTGTAAGTCAAAGTACCAGTAGAGAGTCAATCTATGGAGAGAGGCTCAGAGGGAGGAAGGAGAATAGTGGAATAGAATTATTAAAGTGGAAGAGAATTGGTAGGGAGAGATAGGGGGAGTGTCTTGTGAGGTATAAGTGGAGGACCCCTGGGGGTGGGTGGGAATTGGGGTAGGGAGACACAAGTAAGGTGAGAACAGAGGGAGAGAGAAAATCAGTAAGGTAGAAGACCAGGGCAGGAGAAAGAGGAGCAGTAAATAAGGTTGAGATTATGCAGGGGTTAAGGGAGTAGTATAAGAGAGGAGTGAAAAAGAAGTGAAACCAGTACAGGGAGAAAAAGATAGGGTGGACTAGTCAGGGAGAAGGTGGTAACGGGGAGTAGGGAGAGGACCGTGGAGCAGACAATATAGACAGGACTCTATAGGATAGTAGAAGGGGATATATAGTGAAGGGCAGACCTGCAGGCAGAAACAATAGAGAAATGAGGTAGGGAGAGAGACTAGGTTGTCTACAGGGGAAAGAAGACAACAGACCCCTATTTGTTTAGGTTTAGGGTAACCTTGGGAGGAGAATACAGGAGTTAGGAAAAGGGGATGGGCAGATAATGGAGTAGGGAACAGTTATAAGGCTAATGTAAGAAAGGGAAGGAGCAACAGGAACACGGATATGGACTGTAGTAAGGGGTAGGAGAGCAGATAGAGGGGTTATGGTAGCTGATGGCTGCTGACAGAGTCAGGCAGTGGTGTAATACATCAACACAAAGTAATGTATTATCAAAACAATAATGCTTTTGGAGAGATCAAAAACACTGAGACATACAGAGCAGATTACTGTGGCTTTTGTCCAGGGAGGTAACCCAGGTGGATACTACCCCAGGCAGGTATTGGTGGGTGGATAAGGAAGGTCTTAGGATTCCAATAGGTCACTTCAGTCTTTCAGAATTATGAGAAAAAGCCTTAGACCAGCTGGTAAGAAAAAAAATAAAATGAAAAATAAATGAGCAGTATATAAAAACAATGACTGTAGATTAGGCAGGTGAAAATGCTCTTAAAACACTATACACATTAACACTCTAAACAGATTGTAGGTGAGACAAAATAACATAGGCTCAATCAAGCCAGAAAACAGTCAAACATTTCAGCAAACGCATCAGCGTAATCACAGTATAGTGTTAGGAAATAAAAGTTACAAGCTGCCATACAGTTAGAAATCACACCACGGCTTATAACATAAATAGTAGCTATTACAGAGAACAAGTACACATTGCAAAATAATGACCTTCCCCAAGACAAGTTCTGAGGCCTAGCATGCAGGATCCAAGATGGAGATGATGAAAGTTTCGGTGGGAAAACCAACACTCAGAGAGAACCCGCTATCCCTAAGTAAAGGACACAAGTAGCTGCGGGTGAAAAAAACGCTAATCCTGGGAGTTATAGCGAAAATAGCTGGCGCTTTGGGCAAGGTTTAAAACAAAATATAGTAACTAAGCATACAAATTAATAGAGGGACTGAATTGCTATAAAAAGCCAATATTCCCCTAAGAACAGCTCAGCGCTAGATAGGCAAGTAAAGCTATCCTTTATTGGAGTGCCGGATATATGACAATACAAAAGTTAAAAAACTAAACCTTTAAACCACTGCGAATAGCACGGCACTAAAGATTAAGCAAGGCGACATATTTGGGCAGCTGGTACAGCAAAGAGGCTTGATATAATACGCACTAACTATCAGCAGACAAGTTAACTAAGGGATATACAACACTGAGGGTTCTAACACTCTATAAGACTCCACAGTACGCACTAACTACCAGCAGACATTTTACTAAGGGATATACAACAAAGGGGGCTCTAACACTTTATAGGTCTCCACAGAGACAAGGATGGAGTTAAAATAGCATCAGGACTAAGACAGGGAGTAAAGTATACTTCACAAACCTAAGCAAGCATGGTAATGGCTGAGTAACAAATGCCTAGTCTAGTCGCATCAACAGATAGGTTTCGGCGAATTAGGCAGCAAGGAGATACATTCTAGAGTAGTGCAGCAATAAACACCGAACAAATAGTAACTTCCTACAACATAACACAACGCTAATCTAAACACTAGACTACTACAAAGAAGAAACTCAAATAACAGGACATTAGAGAGACAACATAAAACATATTATCTGAATCTACGATACACACCACTAAAAGATGGGAATTAGCCCTATTTACAATTTCCTGGCCGGAAGTGGAGAGCTAGGGGGAGGATAATTTGTTCAGGGAGAAACCAAGTGGAGAAAGAAAACTAAGCGACAGTGGGAGGTGCCAAGGAAAAGTGAGTAACACAGGCAAGCGGCGTGCCTCAGATAGAGATGGGGAAAAGTGAGTCGAGATGAGGGAAAAGTGTAGCGTAGTGTGGAATAAGCTAAGTTAAGAAGAGAGGAAGGAGTAAAGAAAACATAAACCCATTATAATGAGGGCAGAGTATAAAAAGAGTGATAGATAAGATGGTAGGAGAGATGTGAAAGTAAGAGTGGAGAGGAGTGAAATTAGCAGGTACAGAATAGAGTGAAATAGAAGGACAAAGATAAATAAAAAGAATAATAATATAGAATAGCCCAGGACACACAAGTAAGGTGAGATCAGAGGGAGACAGACAATCAGTAAGGTAGAAGACCAGGGCAGGAGACAGAGGAGCAGTAAATAAGGTTGAGATTATGCAGGGGTTAAGGGAGTAGTATAAGAGAGGAGAGAAAAAGAAGTGAAACCAGTACAGGGAGAAAAGATAGGGTGGACTAGTCAGGAGAAGGTGGTAACGGGAGTAGGGAGAGGACCGTGGAGCAGACAATATAGACAGGACTCTACAGGATAGTAGAAGGGGATATATAGTGAAGGGCAGACCTGCAGGCAGAAAAATAGAGAAATGAGGTAGGGAGAGAGACTAGGTTGTCTACAGGGGAAAGAAGACGACAGACCCCTATTTGTTTAGGTTTAGGGTAACCTTGGGAGGAGAATACAGGAGTTAGGAAAAGGGGAAGGGCAGATAATGGAGTAGGGAACAGTTATAAGGCTAATGTAAGAAAGGGAAGGAGCAACAAGAACACGGAGATGGACTGTAGTAAGGGGTAGGAGAGCAGATAGAGGTGTTATGGTTGCTGATGGCTGCTGACAGAGTCAGGCAGTGGTGTAATACATCAACACAAAGTAATGTATTATCAAAACAATAATGCTTTTGGAGAGATCAAAAACACTGAGACATACAGAGCAGATTACTGTGGCTTTTGTCCAGGGAGGTAACCCAGGTGGATACTACCCCAGGCAGGTATTGGAGGGTGGATAAGGAAGGTCTTAGGATTCCAATAGGTCACTTCAGTCTTTCAGAATGAAAAATAAATGAGCAGTATATAAAAACAATGACTGGAGATTAGGCAGGTGAAAATGCTCTTAAAACACTATACACATTAACACTCTAAACAGATTGTAGGTGAGACAAAATTAGTGTTAGGAAATAAAAGTTACAAAATCACGGGCTTATAACATAAATAGTAGCTATTACAGAGAACAAGTACACATTGCAAAATAATGACCTTCCCCAAGACAAGTTCTGAGGCCTAGCATGCAGGATCCAAGATGGAGATGATGAAAGTTTGTTTAAAACAAAATATAGTAACTAAGCATACAAATTAATAGAGGGACAAAAGCCAGTATTCCCTAAGAACAGCTCAAAACCTTTAAACCACGCACTAAAGATTATATTTGGGCAGCTAACTACCAGCAGACATTTTACTAAGGGATATACAACAAAGGGGCTCTATAGGTCTCCACAGAGACAAGGATGGAGTTAAAATAGCATCAGGACTAAGACAGGAGTCAAGCATGGTAATGGCTGAGTAACAAATGCCTAGTCTAGTGCAGCAAGGAGATACATTCTAGAGTAAACAAATAGTAACTTCCTACAACATAACACAACGCTAATCTAAACACTAGACTACTACAAAGAAGAAACTCAAATAACAGGACATTAGAGAGACAACATAAAACATTATCTGGAGAAGTGGAGAGCTAGGGAGGATAATTTGTTCAGGGAGAAACCAAGTGGAGAAAGAAAACTGTGAGTAACACAGGCAAACATTATAATGAAGGCAGAGTATAAAAGACAGAATAGAGTGAAATAGAAGGACAAAGATAAATTAAAAAGAATAATAAAGTGTACCAGGACACACAAGTAAGGTGAGATCAGAGGGAGAGAGACAATGAAGACCAGGGCAGGAGACAGAGGAGCAGTAAATAAGGTTGAGATTATGCAGGGGTTAAGGGAGTAGTATAAGAGAGGAGAGAAAAAGAAGTGAAACCAGTACAGGGAGAAAAAGATAGGGTGGACTAGTCAGGGAGAAGGTGGTAACAGAGAGTAGGGAGAGGACCATGGAGCAGACAATATAGACAGGACTCTACAGGATAGTAGAAGGGGATATATAGTGAAGGGCAGACCTGCAGGTAGAAACAATAGAGAAATGAGGTAGGGAGAGAGACTAGGTTGTCTACAGGGGAAAGAAGACGACAGACCCCTATTTGTTTAGGAGGAGAATACAGGAGTTAGGAAAAGGGTAAGGGCAGATAATGGAGTAGGGAACAGTTATAAGGCTAATGTAAGAAAGGGAAGGAGCAACAGGAACAAGGAGATGGACTGTAGTAAGGGGTAGGAGAGCAGATAGAGGGGTTATGGTTGCTGATGGCTGCTGACAGAGTCAGGCAGTGGTGTAATACATCAACACAAAGTAATGTATTATCAAAACAATAATGCTTTTGGAGAGATCAAAAACACTGAGACATACAGAGCAGATTACTGTGGCTTTTGTCCAGGGAGGTAACCCAGGTGGATACTACCCCAGGCTGGTATTGGAGGGTGAATAAGGAAGGTCTTAGGATTCCAATAGGTCACTTCAGTCTTTCAGAATTATGAGAAAAAGCCTTAGACCAGCTGGTAAGAAAAAAAATAAAATGAAAAATAAATGAGCAGTATATAAAAACAATGACTGTAGATTAGGCAGGTGAAAATGCTCTTAAATTAGGCAGGTGAAAATGCTCTTAAAACACTATACACATTAACACTCTAAACAGATTGTAGGTGAGACAAAATAACATAAAACAGTCAAACATTTCAGCAAACGTAATCACAGTATAGTGTTAGGAAATAAAAGTTACAAGCTGCCATACAGTTAGAAATCACAATTCACGGGCTTATAACATAAATAGTAGCTATTACAGAGAACAAGTACACATTGCAAAATAATGACCTTCCCCAAGACAAGTTCTGAGGCCTAGCATGCAGGATCCAAGATGGAGATGATGAAAGTTTCGGTGGGAAAACCAACACTCAGAGAGAACCCGCTATCCCTAAGTAAAGGACACAAGTAGGAGTTATAGCGAAAATAGCTGGCGCTTTGGGCAAGGTTTAAAACAAAATATAGTAACTAAGCATACAAATTAATAGAGGGACTGAATTGCTATAAAAAGCCAATATTCCCCTAAGAACAGCTCAGCGCTAGATAGGCAAGTAAAGCTATCCTTTATTGGTGTGCCGGATATATGACAATACAAAAGTTAAAAAACTAAACCTTTAAACCACTGCAAATAGCACGGCACTAAAGATTAAGCAAGGCGACATATTTGGGCAGCTGGTACAGCAAAGAGGCTTGATATACTATCAGCAGACAAGTTAACTAAGGGATATACAACACTGAGGGTTCTAACACTCTATAAGACTCCAACTAACTACCAGCAGACATTTTACTAAGGGATATTCAACAAACAGAGACAAGGATGGAGTTAAAATAGCATCAGGACTAAGACAGGGAGTAAAGTATACTTCACAAACCTAAGCAAGCATGGTAATGGCTGAGTAACAAATGCCTAGTCTAGTCGCATCAACAGATAGGTTTCGGCGAATTAGGCAGCAAGGAGATACATTCTAGAGTAGTGCAGCAATAAACACCGAACAAATAGTAACTTCCTACAACATAACACAACGCTAATCTAAACACTAGACTACTACAAAGAAGAAACTCAAATAACAGGACATTAGAGAGACAACATAAAACATATTATCTGGATCTACGATACACACCACTGCTCCGTCAGCATCCACGCGCAGAGGGGGAAAAGAAAAAGATGGCGCCTCAAGGGAATTAGCCCTATTTACAATTTCCTGGCCGGAAGTGGAGAGCTAGGGGGAGGATAATTTGTTCAGGGAGAAACCAAGTGGAGAAAGAAAACTAAGCGACAGTGGGAGGTGCCAAGGAAAAGTGAGTAACACAGGCAAGCGGCGTGCCTCAGATAGAGATGGGGAAAAGTGAGTCGAGATGAGGGAAAAGTGTAGCGTAGTGTGGAATAAGCTAAGTTAAGAAGAGAGGAAGGAGTAAAGAAAACATAAACACATTATAATGAGGGCAGAGTATAAAAAGAGCGATAGATAAGATGGTAGGGGGGGCGGCAAGAGGAGAGATGTGAAAGTAAGAGTGGAGAGGAGTGAAATTAGCAGGTACAGAATAGAGTGAAATAGAAGGACAAAGATAAATTAAAAAGAATAATAAAGTGTAATATATAATAGCCCAGGACACACAAGTAAGGTGAGATCAGAGGGAGAGAGACAATCAGTAAGGTAGAAGACCAGGGCAGGAGACAGAGGAGCAGTAAATAAGGTTGAGATTATGCAGGGGTTAAGGGAGTAGTATAAGAGAGGAGAGAAAAAGAAGTGAAACCAGTACAGGGAGAAAAAGATAGGGTGGACTAGTCAGGGAGAAGGTGGTAGAGGACCGTGGAGCAGACAATATAGACAGGACTCTACAGGATAGTAGAAGGGGGTATATAGTGAAGGGCAGACCTGCAGGCAGAAACAATAGAGAAATGAGGTAGGGAGAGAGACTAGGTTGTCTACAGGGGAAAGAAGATGACAGACCCCTATTTGTTTAGGTTTAGGGTAACCTTGGGAGGAGAATACAGGAGTTAGGAAAGGCAGATAATGGAGTAGGGAACAGTTATAAGGCTAATGTAAGAAATGGAAGGAGCAACAGGAACATGGAGATGGACTGTAGTAAGGGGTAGGAGAGCAGATAGAGGGGTTATGGTTGCTGATGGCTGCTGACAGAGTCAGGCAGTGGTGTAATACATCAACACAAAGTAATGTATTATCAAAACAATAATGCTTTTGGAGAGATCAAAAACACTGAGACATACAGAGCAGATTACTGTGGCTTTTGTCCAGGGAGGTAACCCAGGTGGATACTACCCCAGGCAGGTATTGGAGGGTGGATAAGGAAGGTCTTAGGATTCCAATAGGTCACTTCAGTCTTTCAGAATTATGAGAAAAAGCCTTAGACCAGAGAGCAGATTACTGTGGCTTTTGTCCAGGGAGGTAACCCAGGTGGATACTACCCCAGGCAGGTATTGGAGGGTGGATAAGGAAGGTCTTAGGATTCCAATAGGTCACTTCAGTCTTTCAGAATTATGAGAAAAAGCCTTAGACCAGAGAGCAGATTACTGTGGCTTTTGTCCAGGGAGGTAACCCAGGTGGATACTACCCCAGGCAGGTATTGGAGGGTGGATAAGGAAGGTCTTAGGATTCCAATAGGTCACTTCAGTCTTTCAGAATTATGAGAAAAAGCCTTAGACCAGCACTGCTCCGTCAGCATCCACACGCAGAGGGGGAAAAGAAAAGGGCCTCTCTGAAACAAATGATTTGTGTTGGAACCATGGCCTTAAGCTTAACTCAAAAAAAAATGTGTTATCATTCCCTTTGGAAAAAAAACTCAGTTCCCATGATTTATCATGTTGATGGGAGCATACTGAACACTGAAGGGGCCATAAGAGATCTGGGCACCTAGGTCGACAGCCATCTCACTTCCGACCACCACATTGCCACTGTGGTCAGGAAGTGCTTCTATGTGACACATTTTAAAACCAAAGGTTTTGAATCTAGGAAGAAAGAGGTCATCATACCTCTCTACTCATCCCTCTTTAGACCAATCATAAAGTATAATGCCCCGTTTGACATGTACCTGACCAGACACCTACAACAGCTGGAGAGGCCTCAAAAGTACCTCACAAAAAGATCCTAGGCCTTAAACACACCGTACATGGACAGACTCAAGAAACTTCAGCTGTTCTCCATTTCTTATCATTTACTTAGAGGTGATCTCTGCTTGACTTACAAAGCCATGCCTGACCCAGCCCTACTTGAAATGCTACACTTAAAGAAATCCCACTCTCCCCATGCCACACATTCCAGAGATCACAACCTCATTACCACAATTAACAGAACATGCTGGGGGGACAGGTTAATTTCACAAAGACTGCCCATACTCTGTAATAAGCTTCCCATTCATGTCAAGCAGAGCATCTTGCTGGCCCTCTTCAAGAGAAATCTTGATGAGTGGATGGGTAACAGAAAGTTTAAAATCAGGTGGTGTGGTGCCTGGGCAATCTTTTTGGGCTAGGCTTGTAAAGGTTCCAGGGCCATTAGCGTAGTACAGACTTATGAACCTATAACAATAGAATAGTTATTTGTCTTTGTATCATTGCAGAGACCTTCAAGTGTCAATGGAATTTATCAGTATGAAAAGCATGTATCTGTTAACTTAGAGAGGCATAGGTTGCTTAGCTAAACATGTCATGAGAAAAGTGTAACAAAAACATGGGGATCCCAGGGCTGATGTTGCCACATATCATCTGACATTTGTGAAGTGAGACCTGTGTCTGCATTTTATGTGTTGAATAAATTCAGAGTGGAAGCAGAAGGGTAATTTTGTGTCCTGATATTAATGATTTTGAAACACAGGATATAAAGCGAGAGCCAAGGATTAGAGAGTATCCATCTTAGGGACGGGGGGGGGGGGCATATCTTGTTGTTTACAGATGGCATAACACTGTAAGTCTCATGTAACTGTCATCTACAGAGTAACTGGGAGTACTTCACCGCAGTGTGTGAAGAGGTTGCATGAAAATGCTGACCTCCAAATTGGAAGTCATGGTCTTTCTCAGAAAATAGCTGTATTCTGCAGGTGACAGCAGGTCAGATTCTTTAACTGCATTGGTTTAAGTATTTATGGATCATATTCATTAGTGAAGGAAGAGGGAATATGAAAACTGACCAGAACACCGGTGCACAATTGCCATTACTGTAATGACTGACCTAAGCTGTGGTCTCCACTGAATACTATAGATCATTGTTCTTAGTAAAAAAAAAAAAACATATCTACATATATGTATAACAACCAGACTATTAAACTATATATGTATATAAAAACACTTACCTGATGACCAGATTACAGAGATCACATTGCCGACAGAGCACATCTTCGACAATGGTAAGCATAAGTAGTGCGGAACAGGATGTATTCCCGTTTCTGCAATGTGGTGCGATCTCGGAGTTGGTATATTTAAGTAGGAGGGTGTAGGAGGAGCAGCCCCCCACATGGGGGTGCTTGCTCCCCTGCTATTCACATTTCTTTTTGTTTTTTTGTTTTATTGTGGAAACGGGAATACATTCCGTTCGCAGTAGTTATAGTTACCATTGTCGGAGATGTGTTGTATCGGCGATGTAGTCTTGGTGATTTGGTCATCAGGTAAGTGTTCTGTCATGGATCTGATATGGATCCATATATATATATATATATATATATATATATATATATATATATATATATATATATATATATATATATATATATATAAAACTATATATATATATATATATATATATATATATATATGTGTGTGTGTGTGTGTGTGTGTGTGTGTGTGTGTGTGTGTGTGTGTGTGTACAGAGTACAAGACAGGAGGAATGAGCGCTTGCATATAAGGTGCTTTAGAGACAAAAGACAAAATCTGCTAAAAATATATACCTAAGACAGGAGCCCATGAGCCATAATTTTCATAAGAAGAGGAAATCATTTGTCTGATGCACAACTTGGACTCTGTGTGTGTTGCATTGCAGCAGTAATTTCGCACATAAGAATTCTTTGTAGACTTTACAGCATGTACACTTGAGTACAACTGTCAGCATTGTGGTGAATTTCTTATTAAAAGAGTAGCACTTTTGTAATTTCTGACTTGGGCGCCACCAGATTCTGGCAAGAAGTAGCAAAGCCTGACATTGCATATGCACTTAATGGGGCTAGGTCTGTCATAGCAGACCCAAGGGATCAGGTAGCTGAGTTAAGCAAGTTAATGAGCTCCCATTTTGTGCTACAGTGTCATGAACAATCAACATTAATATTATATTCCTGCACATTGCACTGTTACTTATTGTAAATTGTTTTTAAAGGTCATACTTAATCACACATTTGACATTTAGATACATTAATATCAATCAGCAGACTACACCGTACACTAGTAATGCTTGAATTAGAGACAGGGAAATCCATAACAAGTGTTTTGGTGTACAAGCAATGCACCATAACAAAATGTCTATTACAGATCTGTCCTTGCAGCCTGAAAGCAACTCATAAGTGTGATAAGCAACATTCACACAGGCAAAGAACAATCTTTATAGTCAAATAATTATCAGACTGAAATAGCATGTAGTTACTACGTCACTTATGTAGCCAATCACACCTGAAAAGGTTTTCATTACAGCTTATATTTAATTCATTTATTAAAGTTATTTAATATGGAAGGATTCCAGACATCAATCAATTCACACAGTTTTTTGTTTTCATGATGGAGAAATCACACTTGCAACTTGAATGAAAATCTATATAAATTTTTCATTACATGTGATTCTAACTGTACAATACAAAGTGTAATATATCTGTATCTACTGCCATGACATTTCCTAATTACACTAACAAATGATTCTGTATCTTTCAGTTTTGCTTACAGGTGAACTAGCAACACTTAGTTTTGCATCTATTTTCAAAAAAAAAACTTTGCATTATGTGTGTAGGCTTGATTTGTATTCGCATCACTGATTTCATTAAGCATTATTTTAACAAGTGATGTGTTGTTGACACCTTTCTGCTTGATTATCTCCTCTCTGTTTTATAGTTGTTTACTGGCACAGAAATGCATATTAATAATAGTTATTTCTCCAGGAATGCCACATCTTATTAGCCATACTCCATGGCTTTTCTGAATAATAATTTAATTTTCAGGCGAGATTAGACCAAATAGATACACCTTATTGGCACTCAATAGGTTACGGCAGCTGGTAAAGGCACATAATGAAATGTAATGGAAATATTTTTTTATTATATATTTTTCCTCAAGAGACCTGAAGTAGTTGCATCAGTCTTGATGTGAATAATATCTGAATAATTTAGTTCCTGGAAAAGCAAGTGCTGAAGATGAAAGTATTTATAGCAGTATATTTCTGGAATGGACCTTATTGGCTGATCCTCTTCATTAGCACTTTGACCTCTTGTATAGTTTTCATTCTTTCCACATTAGTTCTAGTAACAAACAATATATTTTTACATTTTTATATTATCCAGTCTACTTTTCCTTATTAGCTTCTGTTGTTTGCCCACTTATTCATATTTCACCTCAGGGATAACTGAATTCCTCGTCCCTACAGTATACAGAGATTTCTGCATGTTTAACACCTTCCCATGAGCTACCGTACCTGGCCTGATTTAATATTTGATACTTTAGTCATGATCGTATTACAGAAATCAACAATAGTTTTTGCATTGCATTGCGTTTATGTGAAAGGTACCTTTCTCTTGAAACCTCTGGAATATCAGATAAGGTCATAACATTGACTTAACATAAAAGTACAGTCAAGTCACTTCTCAGAATGAAGAAATTAGCAAGAAAATGGTTGTATTGGTCAAATGCGCTATGAAATATACAAGAAATAGTCAGATAGAGACAAAAATTAACCTTTTCAGTAAAGCTTAAATTTGCCACTTGCTACCTTATTACTCCTACATATTTCTGTCACTTTTACATTTTTTGTGCTTTTTAATGCCAAGTCTCATTCTTCTTTATCTGCCATTATGGACTCTCCGTCACCTCTTATCCCTTCTGCATTCAGCCTGATAGCACTGGCTATTTTTAAGGCTGCATAGCAACTGCCTCATGGTAACTCAGAATATCCTCTAAGCTTTCTATGCTAAGAGCTAAGAAACCTCAGCCATGAGTTAACACAGCAGGATACCAACCTACATCCTGCACAACCACCGTCAGTACACATACCTGCAGACTCCAGGCCCTTAACATACATTGAGATTGCACTTACCCACAATTATGTATTAGTAATAGGTGACTTATTGTTTGGCATACAGGCACTACCTTCATCAGCCTGGCTAAGTATAAGTTGACAGTTATCTGTCTTTCTTGAACCGAGGGCCATAACTAACAAGGGTTCTTACAGCCTTCCATCCTAACAAATACTATTATGACCTGAAGTTATCTGCATGTGTGGGCGGTGACTGACCATCAACAAGCTACTAACACAGACATGTCAAAAGGATATCACTGAGCATGCTATGCATGTGTCTAAGGAAGAAAGACACTGATCTTGACTGGAATTTTGACATCTCCTAGAATTATGCTGACACTGAAAAGCAAGGTAATTGCCTTTAATAATTGACTGTGTAGCCATTGTCCATTTAAGGATATCCAGTATTTGCCAGCTCAGAACAAGATGACAGACAACCTTGCTGTTTTGCAAGGGATGGTCTGCATTTGTTTTTACATGGCTTTCACATTTTAGCTAAAGCTTCCCATACCGTCCTTTTTAGATAGTGTCCATCTGCTGGACTTTCCAAGCCAGTAAATTCTAATTTGGAACACACTAATGAGGCTCTATTAAGTTCCATGAGTCTTAATGTACAAACTTGAGGCTGTCATGAAACATGAACTCTTTCATATATGAATAGTTACAGCAACATGGTATCAAAGCAATTAAACTACTTGCTCTGCTCCTGGGTTTAGACACTAATGTATTTGGACTTACTGGAAATTCTTTGGAGAGTATGAGCATTTGTCAAGGCTATCATCATCTCATGACAGACTCCTTGGGACACCAGATTTGAACTCACAATTGTCCAAATCACATTACGTAAGACAAAGTACCACTTTATAGCTATCATTCACTCTATGTCACTTTCTAAGCACAATAGCTATTTTAACACCATGACTGAAATTAAAGCCAAACACTTTGGTGATGCTGCAGTAGAGTTGTTGCCTCACAGTAAGACGTTGTCCTGTTCAATTCTCAGTTAGACCGTCTTCTGTGTGGAGACATGCGTGAATGGGCGTACCTTCATTGAAGGTTGTGTGTCAGGGCCGGCAACTCGGCAAGTAAAAATCTATTGCCAATCATTAGCGGACCGGAGTTCCGCTGTGGCGACCCCTAACTGGGAAAAGCCGAAAGACACAAACAAAAATTTTCTACTGGGAGGCATCTACTGTTCATCAATGCACTGGCTGATCTCCACTGTCAGTAGTCAACATTTCCAATTCTTCATTGATATCACAAATGTTTACTCCCTTTTACAAATGGCTAATCATCCTGCTAGGGGCCTCCATACCCTTGATCTAGTCTTCACAAATATGGTCACTTCTAGCATATATCCATATGTATTATCTTCTCTTATTAAACCATACAGTAAGTCAGTGATAGTTTCCTTAAAACTGGTGGCTAATACCCTGCAAGTATCTCTGTGCTTAGATATGTCTTCAAAGCAAACCGTCTTCCCTCATTTGATGTTGTGTCTTTTGGCTTTTCCCGGTCAGGGGTCACCACAGTGGAACTCCGGTCCTCTAATGATTGGTAGTTGATTTTTACATGCCAAGTTACCAGCCCTGATGCACAACCTTCAATGAAGGTATGCCCATTCACGCATGTCTCCACGCAGAAGACACTCTAGCTGAGAATCGAACCAGACAGCATCTTACTGTGAGGCGACAACGCTACCGCAGCACCACCACCGCGGGTTAAACAAATTCTGCTGCAATCCTTCATCGATGGATCCCATTGTGAAAACAGCTGCTTATGCTTGTGACGTCTACTCACACTTAAATAGTTCTATTGATAAGGCAGTCCCAATCTGCACCAAATATAATAAGAAATTTAAAAGCAAACCACTATGGTTGAATACTCATATAGATAAAATAATAACTTAATGCTTATAAGAAGTTTCATTCTACCTACCTAAAGAGCATGCTTAGGCAGCCTAGCAAAGAGCTTAAGTTAAACATTAAGATATTCAAACCTGAATGTCAACCACTAGAGTCCAAAATATCTACAAACATTTCTTTATTTCAGAAACTTATGAACTAACACCAAACAATGTTCAGAATAGTCCACAATATACCTCTCAACCTCTTAGCTCAACATATCTGGACAATGACAAAAGAAATGGGGAGTCAAATGACTGAAATCATGGGCAGACTTTAACTTAGGAAGTTGCTATAAATACTTAAATGCATTTTGTATTAGCATGTATTTTTCTGAAGGATAGGAAGTCTGAAGCTTAAATGTTCCCTATTTACTTTCTTAGCATAGCTGCTGAAGCTATCGCCTACCCCATTAGCATTTTAATCAACCGCTCTATCCTAGAATGTTTAATACCCCAAATCTGGAAAAAGGCCTATATCATTCCTTTGCATAAAGGGGGCAACAATTACAATGTTACTAATTTCAGCCCAATTGCTATCCTGTCTCCCATCTCTAAAATCCTAGAAAAGTGTATTCAACTACAACTCCTTCCTCACCTTTTAGATAATCACCTACTAACTCCCACACAACATGGATTCAGACCAAATCACAGCACTATGACTGCCCTCCTCTCCTTCCTCGAAATTGTTAATAAAGCACGTGACTCTGGCCAAATTGTTTCTACCTTACTACTCGACCTCTCTAAGGCCTTTGACACTATCTCCCATAGCCTGCTACTAACCAAACTCTCAAAACTTAACCTATCTCCCTCCTCTTTGAACTGGTTCTCCAACTACTTATCTAACAGATATCAAGCAGTAAAATGGAAAAAGGCCACCTCCTCATTTCTAAATACCCCTACTGGAGTACCCCAGGGCTCCATACTGGGTCCCCTTCTCTTTAATATATTTATAAATGATTTCCACAACTCTATCCCATTCTCAGACATCATCCAATATGCAGATGATTCTACCATTATATGCTCTGCCTCTTCTATCCCCTCACTCCTACAATTGACTCAAAATGCTTTTACAACCACTGAGCAGTGGATGAAAAGTAATCACCTAGCACTCAATGCCTCCAAAATCAAGTTAATGCTATTTACCCCCTCTAAAGCTACCTCTTTTGATATAAACACATTCTCTATCACTAGTCAAAATAATTCACCTTTGGAACTGGTGTCAGAGATCAAGCTACTTGGGGTCAAAATTGATAGTCAGTTCAAATTCAACTCTTACCTACAGCTAAATATAAAAAAAACTCATCAAAAACTTGGTATGCTCTACCGACAAAATAAATACCTCACACCTGCTGCCAAAATCACACTCTCTACTTCATTTCTTATCCCCTCCCTTCTCTATGGAGCTCCACTCTTAACTAATCTACAGTCCTCTCTAAAAACACAACTTTCCTCTTGCTACAACAAAATAGCCAAGTTCACTACCAACCACAAGTCCTCCACCTACCACTGTTCCTCTCTCCAGAAACTAAAATGGTTAGAGCTACCCAGCTATCTCACATACACTCAACTAACTCTTGCTCACAAGCTCATTTTCAACTCCTCTCTCTGTCCCTCCCTTTCGTCAGCCTTTAAAATGCACCTTCCTGATAGAGTATTGAGGTCCAATAGTCAAAATCTATTAGAAGTCTATAAACCTACTCATCCCCCAGGGAAAAATCTTCTATCTTATGGCCTTGCTCGCCTTTGGAACTCTCTACCACCATCCATCCGCACCACCTCTAACCATTTTATTTTTAAAAGATCTCTTCATTCTCATCTAGTATCCAGGTGGGAATGCTCTTGCTCCCATCCCGCATAGGTAATCACTTGCAATTCCCATCTTCCCCCCTTTGCCTTGTTTCCTCCTGCATTTCTCCTTATTATTTACCCATAACTAATGCATATTATCATTCCTCTGATTGGGAAAAATGCACTAGGCCACACCTCCTAAGAGTTTGCTTCCCAATATGTTATTATTTCTCAGTAGTGTCATACAGTGCTTCCTAATATGATACAAATGCTAAATATTTCATGCAATACTTTTCATGTAATATTCCTTTGTATGTACAATCTATTAATTTTATCAGTAGTCTGTATTATTCTTGTTCTTGCTGTACTACTTGAAATTGTTTTCTTGCGTCAAAACTTTTGTATTATAATATAAATTGTATAACTAGTATGAATTACTCTACGGTAACCTATTTAGTTGTGGAGATTTTCTCCCCAGGACTCCATTGAAAACGGGTTCACTTTGGCCCAATGGACTATCCTGGTAAACCAACTGCAAATAAATAAATAAAATAAAATAAATGTCTGTCATTATTTAGTGATATCAGTCCCCAGTGATTTGCCAGAAAACCACACATTTTATGTGGAGAAAATAAAAGATATGAGGCAACAGTTTGAACTTTCGGCAAAAATCTGGACACTTGAGATGTATGATCCTCAACAATACTGCTTACTTTGACCCAAATGGAATACCTAAAGTCCTAACTCACAAATGTAATGCAAATTTCATTTCACCCACATTTATAGAGCTCCTTGTTGTTATTCTAAAACTTGTAACTGCGAGCCCTGGAATTACATACACTAAAAAAAAATACAAACGCACATATGCAACAGAGAATGGTGAGCATTACTGTTTTCCTTTAAAGTTGCTTTTTATAGGATGGCAAGACCCCAGCACTCTCAAACTTTAAACTAACTCTAAGATTGGCATACCTCAGAGAAAAAAGGATACTCTTGAGAAATGGCAGATTTGGACTTAGAATATGTAAGTCTGTATTTTTGGCCATTATGTCACACTGTACTATGACTTGCACAAACAAGTTTTGGAATATCAAATGGTTACTTAGTAACTGCACTTTCATAGAGTCCAAGTCCCAAAAACCATCTCAAATTAATATTGAAGAAGTCCTGTCAGCCCACAAAAGCTAAGAACACTTCATCCATGAGCCCTGAAAACATAGCAGGTTGGCTAATTATCAATAATAATTACTGACTATATGAACTCCATCTTAGCCTCACTATCATCATATGTAAAGGTATCAAACATATTTTTCAGACCTTTTTAATCTGCACATTGAAAACCTCTTAACCCTGGACCCTTAACAGTTTAGTTTTCACATATTAATATCTTCTTTTATTAACCTTGTTTATTTGTTTGAAAAAGTCACTGAAGCAGACAATAGTGTTTATGTAGTACATAAGGCATATCTCGACCCAGCCAGGGCCTTTGACATCATTCCCCTGACAGCCATTTTTGACAGACTGGTAAATCTGAGTCAAATTTCTCAACCCACAGACATTGAACATAGGAGCAAAAGCCATTGAAAAGTACTTACCTCCGGCCAAAACTCAAGACATCTAATTAGCACAAAAGTTAAATACTATATAGTACATAACTCTTCCCACGTCCAGTAAAAATGTGTAATACTACTCAGAAACACATTTAAAAAACAGAGTGTGATAAAATGATGGAAAAATATAAGAACATTATCAAAGAGACAGAACAAAATCTGTAGACTGTATTAAACTGTATTGTAAAATTCTACCACACAAGGTCATTTATTCTTGCTTCTGAAAAAGGGAGATGTATGATGTGTGAATTCTTTCCTTAAATTATTGGTGTCAAAAGTATATTGGTAATGTAATGTGGTTTTCTGTGTGCTAAATGGCTTCAAAAATTATATGCAATAAGGTGGGATTCAGAAAATTGTGTGAAGAGCTAATTCAAGTCTGAAAATAGGGGCATACCTCCTAAAACAGGTCTGATTTGAATATGAATCCTTAGGTTGTACAATGGATAGCTACTGATTGTCTAACAGAACCAAGGTGGATAAAGTCACAGGTGTCAATTCTAAAACTAAAAAAAGTTACCTGTGCTGTACAGCAGGACTCAGTGTTGGCCTAGGTGGCATACATTTTGATGACCTTGGTCTAACACTCCTGTCCTATGGTCATCTAAGCTTGCAGAATACTGTAAATTGGGTATTGTTATTCACTAATTGTTCCAGCATGGATTGTAACATGTTAATTGACAAAAGGGCAGTGGACTTCAATTAAATGTATCAAGCTGTAATATGGTTAATTTGGTAAACAAAACATTTAACCATAACGTATGTGTGACATACCCCTCTAATCAGAAACTGTTGTAAGGGATTGAGGTAGTGCTGCAGATCAATTCCTTATTTTTTTCACCATTGTCACAGTAGCTTGGAAAGTCTTTTATTTGGCTCATGCAATTTCCAAAGCCATTTGATTGTAAACAAAGATTTATAAACTCTAGGAAATCAAACATGATGAAGTCATTGTTTGTTAGTTACCTTAAAGTCTAACTTGAGTACGGAATAACAGTACGGAAACCCTATAAGATAACAAGCAGGAGTAAACTGGAAAGGGTTCAGCAAAAATATAAAAAGGGCATCCATGGATGTGAAAATGTAAGTTATTATGAAAGACTAAACTATTTGGAGTTGTACAGTGTCCCTAACAGATATCTAAGATCAGATCTTATTCAAGTATATAGGGCATTTAGAGACAACTACCTCTGGGAATGTTTGGAGTTATCGAAAGTTACTAATGGAATCATCAGACAACCGATGTCGAAGACTATAGGAATGAAAAGTATGCTAATCGGTTCCCTGAAAGAGTAGCTGATTCATGGAACCTACTACCAAATTACATTAAAGCAAGTACTAGTTTAGATATTTTTATGAACAGCCTGGGCACTTATTATGGGAACAAGTATTTTGGTATATTGGTAAGCTAGAAAGGCATTAATGCCCATGCTTGAAATATTTGTATGTATGTACGTATGTATTTCCAATAGATCCACAAAGGTCCTAACTCCCATTTACTCATATCTCATCAGGCCAATCACTGAATATTGTAAAACCATCTGAACATCCAGACTGTACTGAAAAAGAGCAACATTTCACTGTTTTCCACTTCAGTGCACTATTCAGAATAAAAGTCATGATCCTTTTCTCAGACTGAATATTAGAATTTATTATGCAGGGAGCAGCAATATTAAAATGTTTATAATGTTGTTTAGTGGCATAAATAAAGTTATATAATCGAAGCTGTTTTGAATGACACTGCTGATGAACTGAATCAAATAGAAATTTCTGTAACTGACAAGTGCACATTAAATACTCGGCTTCCTTAACTCAGAAGAGTGAAATGAATACAAGCACATTGCAAACACTTCTATACAGTCTGAACTTCTGAACTGGATTCTGTCTTGAAAGTATCTATCTTAATACCAAACCTTTGTAAATTTCATTTGTTCATTTTACATGTATCCTTAATATTGGTTCCCAAAGCTTTATACCATCTAAATAAGATTTATTATTTATATCTTTTAGCTGTCTGCATGTATATTCCCATAGAGAAACAGAGTTCTGCACATCTTGTAATGTTCCTTTCTCCATGTCTCATCCTTATCGGTGTCTTGGCCTGAAGATTATTTCACTGAAACATTCATTTCTTCTGAAACTGCATTTGCTAAAGCAACTTATAAAATGTAAAATGTATAGGTCTGCTTTAATATGGCTGCATTTCCAAGCCCATGTAAAGAGAATGCCATATTTATATAGGTACTATTCTAAGAAAAATATATTTATGTAAGATCTTACCTTACAAATACATTGCCTCCTTTGGCATGCATTTGCCAGCTTTTTCAAAAGAATCATCTCTCATTTTGAGACCACAGAGATTTCAAACTAAAAAGATCAGTGACCTCAAAATCTTAGTTTTCAGGATGGACTGGACAGCCTTCTCTCTGCACTAAGTCTCTTATAGATTCCTCCATGGGAATCTGGGATTACCCTTGGAAGCCATGAAAGTTCTATCCCTCTTTGACCTTTTGTTACTTAGAACAAATGGTTCCTCAAACATCTAGTTAAAGGAACTAAATCATCATCAACAGACAAATAAGACACATTGATATGAGAGATTTATACACTGACATATCCCCTATATCTCCAACATCTGGAACAGATGTTCACAACATACCTGGCAGAGTATGACCCTTGCCACCATTAGTTAAACCTAGACAACTAGGTAGGCAACCTCAAATTCTCCACCTATTTAGCTTGTGCTGCCCTTCTTGACGATGGAGAGAACTTTTGAATGTTTCATTTTATATTTTGCATAGGCTTATAATGGTCTGCAGACTTTGCTGTGAACCTATAACCCTATGCTAGTGTCTCCTTTTTCATTGTTGAACTATATTATCTATAACTCAAAGCCTTTTGCATTTGCTAGGCCTGAGATTCAGAAACACCTTTCTCACAGTACACCAAGCCTTAAAATGAGTGTATTTTAACCACTGCATTGGCATATGCATGAATCACAGATATCCTCATGTTTACCTTCAGTAGCCCAGTGCTACCGTACTGTAAACTGAAAACTGTGAATCAATTAATTAGTGAATTCATCATTTAGCAGCATACTAGTTCCCTTATCATGAAATGTGACCTCCTGATCTGGGGGTAGGGAGTGTAACAGTGATTATGAAACATGGAAGTCTGGCTCTGTGCACTATACAATATTCAGAGGTTAAACTGTTACCCAGGAATGGGGAAGTCAGTGTTCCCATAGACATTATTGTTGCTCTCTTGTGAAGAATTCTCTAAACCTCTTTCAAAGAGGTGCCAACTAAAAGTCTAAAGACTGTAATGAGATACTCTGAATTATGGAACCTGAAATGTGAATGAGGGATATATATGAAGTTGTAGTTTGTTTGGACTGTTTTTTCTTCTCCTAAGTACAGAGATTTCATAATTTGATGATTAAAGAGCAGGGATGTGAAAGTTGCAGTGATGAAGCCCCCCTCGGCCTCCCCCGGATTTCTGTTTCGATTACAGATTACTTTGTCAGGAGTCGGGTCTACTTTAAAATGTTGACTTACCTGAACATCGACTTTCAAATCATCGAGAAGACAATGCTGAAACTTCAAAATGCTGAACTCCCAGAAGGTTGCAATTTCACTTCGGGGAACTAACCACTGAGCCACCAATCCCTACTAAGCAAACAGAAGCAAATTAAACCCACCAATGTGGGTGGCTGTGCCCTCCACACCCCCCTAACTAAATATACCAACTCTGAGACTGCATTACAGTGGGGAACAGGGTACAGCTCACCATTGTGGCCCAGTAATTAGTTTTGTGAATGGAAATTGCAATGTTCTGGGAGTTTGGCATTCTGAAGTTTCAGCTTTGTTGTCTCTATGATTTGAAAGTCGACTTTCCAGTAAGTCGATGTTTTAAAGTAGACCCCAGGAATTATGTCAGATTTCACTCTTCATCCACATCAGCGAAGGCACAGGTATCAGTTATCACAACTATCCCAGTGTTTATATCCAGATCTGTGCAAGCCTTGAACAAGTCAGTTCAACTGTTCTTGGTGTTGCAGTTATTGGTCAAGTCTGTCATATCCTTTCATGGAGATGGATTTCAATTGCAAATGCTGAATTTCCAAATGAGCCAAAAATGTGATTGTTAAGGTAATTATAAAATTGTACAATGAGGAAGTAACTTGTTAATGCAAGGGCATTGTAACATAGGTTCATAGATTAGTACATTGATTAGAACTAGGCTAACTGCCCTTGTGAGCTCTTTTAAGCCTAGCCAATTATCCCCTGTGAGATTCAAATCCTGTACCTTGTGTTTGTAAGGCAAACACCTTAACCATTAGGCCACCCTCACAGCCCTATTGATAATGCAGGGTTCCAAGCATTGCAGAGCATACCAAGGCAGCTTTGGGGATCTGGAGTTGGTTAGTGTATGTTTTTGCAATCATCCATTCTTGCCAGATACTGTTTTCTGTTAGAATATCATATAATTCTGCATTCATATTAAATTATTCATAACATTCATTATACTGTATTTTAATTATCTTGATATTTGTTTTTGTCATTATGAACTGTACATTTTGAATGAAGAGGGCTGCTATGGTCCATTTCACTAGATAAATATTTTAATAAAAATAAGAAGAAGCATGGCATTATGAAAGTGTGACCAAGACAGAGGCACCTTCATTTGACACTAACAAGTGTAAATACTGAAGTATAAAATGTTTTTTCCTTATCCATATTCTGAGATTGCTGTAACTCAGGAATTCCCCTTACTCCTAGGTATAGTGACCACAGAGTTAGTACAGGTAAGTAAGTAGCAGCCATGTGGGAGGAATGGACTTCTTTTATAACAGATGTAGGGGTAGAGTTTACACCTCCCAAAAATGTTCACAAGGGAGCTAGACATCAGAAGTGGAAGATCATTCAATAATTTAAATACATAAATCTGGAAAAATGAATCTCTGTAATAATTTAGTGTGGAGAGTTTTAGAAATGAATAAATATTTTGTCTGTAGAAGTTTGGATGATGTGTTTATCTCTTGAGTTACAGCCTTTGCTGGAGGCCATTAGTTGAAATAATAGAAGACCTGCTGTTCATACCTTAATAGCTAAATGTTTAAATATTGCGGAAGATCAAATCAATGCAATAAACTCATTGAGGAAAATTAGTGAGACTGGGTAGGTTATTTTTATTTTAGTCATATAGTTAAGTCTGACTCGTTGTGATCTGAAGGGCTTACAGACCAGATCTGTTTAATTTCTTTTAAATCCTTATTTTTTTACTTCAAGTAATGCTATCTATCCATCTTACCCTCTTCTATCTTCTTTTATCTGCAATATTTCTTTGTATCAATATGTTTTGCAGTAAATCCTGAATTTACATTAAGTAACCAAAGTATTTGATTTTTCTATACTGTCATACCATACAGGGAACATTCTAGCATTCTGAATCTATTTCCTTATTCTAGCATTCTGAATGTATTTCCTTAAGAACTGATTGATCTGATCTTGTACAGATAGTTTTTAAGTTTTTTTCTAACTCCACAGTTCAGTAGCATTGTTCTTTTCTGGTACACTGCCTTTCTTATTATGAGACTCACAGATAAATATTATTACCGAGAAAAATAAAGCTTTGACTATATGGACTTTGTTGGGAGTATGGTGTCTTTGTCATGTATTGTTTTGCCAACATTTGCTATAATTTTCCTCCCATGACGTCAGTGGCTTTTAAGTGTTTTTTTTTTTCTTTTTCTTTGCTTCTCATCCTTAGTCTGAGGGGGATACCAGTTTGGTCACGATGGATGCTGTGGTTTAAAAAGTTAATAATGTTCTATCAGTTACAAAGTTTTGTGCAAATCCAATGTAATAGAAAGAAGTTTTGAAGAAATCATGGCATTAGTAAGTGAGGAGGTGAGGGGAATATGGAAGAGGACGAGATCAGAAGGATCTGGAAGAGATGTGAAGAGAAGATGAAAGTGATATTTAAAAACAGAGGACAACAAGAAAAGGTGAACTGGTGGAGTGGGGGACCATTAATTAAATATAAAAAACAGGGTCTTCAGGATGAAGGTTAAAATGACTGAATGACAGTGTTACCTTGCAAGAGATGGATATGGAAAATCAAGGGAAACAACTACTAGAGATTAAATATCCATATGCAAATTAATCCAGACACATGGAGAACAATCCGATGGAAAAATGAATAATGGAGAGTAGAGGTCTTCACCAACAGGTTACAAAAGAGGGGCTGTCTCAGATTGCTGGCCCACTGTGGGTGATCAAGTGAAGGCAACAAGGGTGAATGGCAATAAATGTTTAAATGTAGTCTGTCTGAAAAACTCCATTACTTTTTAGATGAAAATGATCACTGTTTTTTCTGTGTCTCTCAATAAATGTTATGTTAGCCAAGTATACCAGAGTACTACTTTGGATGACAGCACTCACATTTTTTTAAGGGTGTGTCCACTGGAGTAAATTTAAATCTGGATAATATCAAAGTAGCATGGCTGAATGCCAAAAGCTTAAACAACAGAATCTCTGAACCTGAGACTTTTCTTAACATAAAATATATAAGTATTCATATAATTACAGAAACCTGGTTACATTGTAGATATAGCGTTCCCAGCCTTCCAAAGTACAATGCCTATCATTCATTCAGCTCTACAGGCAATTGTGGCAGAATATAGATTCATAAGTTCATAGGTATGTACTGGACTAATGGCCCTGGAGCCTTTAGAAGCCTATCCCATAGTATTACCCTGGCATTGTGCCAGCCAACCTTAGTTCCTAGTGCCTCTGTTGAGTAGAGCCAATGGAGTGATCCCTGGAGTGAATTTTCTATTTCCCATCCGCTCATCAAGATTTCTCTTGAAGAGGGCCAGTGAGGTGCTCTGCTTGACATGTATGGGAATTCTATTCCATAGCATGGGCAGTCTCTGGGTTATGAACCTGTCCCTCCAGCATGTTCTGTTGATTGTGGTAATGAGGTTGAGGTCTCTGGAGCATTTGGTGAGAAAGGACTGGGATTTCTTTAGATGCAGCATTTCTAACAGAGCTGCATCAGGCATGGCTTTGTAAGTCAAGCAGAGATCGCCTCTAAGTAGACGAAGTGAGACAGAGAATAGTTGGAGTTTTTTGAGTCTGTCCATATAGGACAAATGTTGAAGGCCTAGGATCCTCTTTGTGAAGTACTTCTACTGCCTCTCCAGTTGTTGCAGGTGTCTAGAGAGGTACATGCCAATTGGGACATTGTACTCGATGACTGGCCTAATGAGGGAAGAGTAGAGAGAGACAATGACCTCTTTCTTCCTGGATGCAAAAACCCTTAGTAATGAAATATGCCACATAGAAGGACTTTCTGACCACAGTGGCAACGTCTATATTTATTTCTAACTCTTGCTTCTCACAAGATTTCTTCTGATAGAAATCTGGAACTGGTTAAAGACTGAGTTGAAACATTTAAAATAATTATGACATAATAGCCAAATATATATACTATGTATTGCCCCTTCAGAGAATGCAGAATACTTTAACCAGTAAGAAAAATGAAAACAAATGCCTTTCTCATGAGGGACTTCAACTATCCACATATAAACTGGCAAGCATTTACTTTCAATACCATATATGCACATAGATTTCTAAACTTTGCAAATGTCAATGCATTTCACCAAATTGTCCGCCTACCTATCAAAGGGTTCTTCTTGATCTTGTCCTGCTAAAAATTTTCTCCCAGTTGCACTATCTGCTTTTACCTCCCTCTCCTAGTTAAATCTAATCATCACACTGATATTCTGTATGAAAAGCTGCTTTGTGGTCCCAAATAACTCATCTACATTCAAGAAGTACTCCAAAACTAATTAATTATACTGATCTTAATGATAATCACAAAGGGTATAGGTCCTCAGTAAATCTTGTAATTGAAGCTGCTACCTAATGCTCTCAAATTTACTCCCTCTTAGATAAATATGTTGAAGCATCCATGCCAATACAGAGTAAGCATAGCAGCAGTTTTAGAAATAAAACCATATGGTGGAACTAGCAGATCAACAAATCTGCAGTAAAAAAAAAAATCTCCTGGCCATCACAAAAAGATGTTGACTTCATCATAATAAAATGTATTTAAAACTGTTAAGTTTCTCATTCTTACCAGTGGGAAATGTAAGGCTAACCATGAACACAGAATTGCAATGAATTCAATTGACAACCATTAGGCCTTTGTTGGCTATACTGAGAAGCTTATAAGTAACCTACAATTCCCTACTGACCTTACCTCCAATAGTACCGCCTTCTCTAACCACAAGGACATTGTCACAGATTCTCCTCCAGCTTGACTCATCTACCCTCCTCTCTCATTCTCCCATTACCCCTCATACCCCTCCTCCTGAGATCAGTTTGCAGAAATTCCTCTGAGCATCTTCTAAAATTAAAAAAAAAACTACATCCATGTATCCTGATAATATTCCCAGATGCCTGCTGAAAAGTGTAAACACACACTTAGCAAAGCACCTCCATTAATTCTTCAAATTGAGTCTCTCCAATGGTTATGTCCCAGAATAGTAGACAATGGCTGTTGGGGTGTCCTTGCATGAAGATGGTCTCTCTACTGACCCTGAGAAATACAGGTCTATTAGTCTCACTGCTATTAGTTGCAAAGCTGTGGAACTTATTACAAGTGATCTAATAAACATGATGTAGGTGACTTGTATCCCTGGATGTGCACCAGTTTGGCTTTGTGAAAGGCAGACCATGCCCGCTGAACCTAACTGGGCTCTTTGAAAGGGTTTTTGAGGCCACAGAGAAGCAGCATGCAGTCTACACTACTTATCTAGTGAGCTAGTGAGAAGCAAGAGTTAGATCCCACCAAGGCCTTTGACACTATGCCCCATGCTGGGATTACTCACAAACTCTCACATCTTAATATTAACCCATGTATTTATCATTGGGCTGGTAACTGTCTGTCTGACAAAACCCATACTGTTAAGATCGGGGGTATTTGCTTTATAAAAAAGGATGTCGATGGTGGTGTCTTATAGGGTTTTGTCCTGGGTTGCCTCCTATTTGGTATATTTATTTTTGAGACACAAAAGCCACTATTGAGGGATTACAGCTAACCAAGTCTGCTGTTGATTGCAAACTGTAGGCATTTATAAAATCTCATTTTGATATTGAAATTATCCAGCAAGGGTCAGATCAAATTTTACGTACATTAGTCATGAGCCTGGCCTTTACACATGAAATGCAACATAGTTGACCTTGATAAATCTATCAGCACTATTTCTTACCACATAGCTTTATTGAGAGTATCTATATTTTTATTTTATTTATTTATTTAATATTTGTTTACTTGGAAAGTCCAACTTGGACAGTTGAGTCCCAGGGATAAATGATCCAGATTTCTACAGTACTATGGGAATGATGGAAGTCATGTTGTGTGGTGGAGAGGAGTTCTTTCTGCAGAAGATAGTTCAGTAATTCTTTTTGAATATATTTTTCAAGTATTGTGGACAGTAGGGATAAGACTGGTGTAGGTCTAAAGTTAGTAATGTCTGTTGAATATTCTCCTTTGTGCAGACGGATAATGTGTGGCTTTTTGTAGAGACAGTGAATGTGGGATTCCTGGTGTGATCTATTTGTAAGGATTGAGACAGAGTAGGCAATGCCTTCAACTACTATTTTAAGGTATTCTCTTTGAAGGTCATCAGCTAAAGCAAAGCATGGTACGTGTATCTAAGAAACCTGCGAGCAGAATGAAGAGGCACACCCAAAGAGTATGTGTAAAGCGCTTTTTGTTTATGCCACAACATAAACTTCATCCATTCATTGGATGAAGTTTATGTTGTGGCATAAATGAAAAGCGCTTTACACATACTCTTTGGGTGTGCCTCTTCATTCTGCTCGCAGGTTTCTTAGTTTGTCGTTTTTTTGTGTTTTTGCATGGTACGTGTATGTTTAAGAGTAGTTTTATACAGGATCTGGGTACAAGTTTGGAGGTGAAAGTGGATGTGGTGATATGTGGCTGCTGGGCAGGGCTACAATTAGATGTCGGGGAATCCTTAGAGATGCTGTACTATCTATGAAATAAAAAGTTGAATTGTATTGCAGTTTCAAGTGATGAGTTATTGGGAGAGGGGTTAGGGTTGAATTTATGGCCAGGATTTCTTTAATGGCTGTCCAGAAATTTTTAGGGTTGTGTTTACTATTATTCTGAAAATTATTTAGTATAGTTTTTTTCATTAATTTGCTTTTTAGTACAATTGTGAAGCATTCTGAAGTTTTCAAGATATTGCGGTGTTTTATATTTTTGCTATTCTTTCCATGCTTTTTCTCTACCCTGCGTTAGCATTTTCCTTTTTTTTTTTGGATGGCTAAATTACATTAGTTGTTTTTAGTCTCTTCATTCTAGGAGGTGAAAGGCTATTTAGAATATTCAGGAAAGTTGTACTGAATTCATTTACAGCATCATATAAGGGAAAGAATTTTAGGAAATTCCTGTTAGTAGATGCAGTAAACTCTCAGTTAACAGGCACTGATGGGGATTGGTAGTCGCTGGGTAACTATAGTTTCTGGTTGCTATTAAAAATAGGCCTGACTAATACTGTACTCTATACTATTTGTTTCATTTGACTTGTTTTCAGGATGGGGAGAGAAGGAATTTATTCCTATCTTTCTTTTGAAAACTCTAAAACTCTAAAAATATAAGGTATGTTTTGGGAGGGAGTGCTATACATGAAAATTGTACTGCATTTCTTCAGTTTTTTTTTTTGCCAGTTGCGGTTAACTGAGAGCTTACTGTAATAGGTTACTACTGAACATTTCTGGGTTAAGCAACATCATACAAGGGGAAGATTTTTAGGAAGTTCCTGTTAATAGATGATCGGTTAGTAATGAACATTACTTGGTTAAGCTTGGAAAAGTTAAATGTTGTTTTATAAATATGCTGTTTAAGTGGATGTGTGAGGTGCCTGGTTGCATAGATACGGAGATGATCAATGTGACAGTCAAACATTGTACCTGATGGGGCCATGGCCAAGGATGAGCCTTGAGTAGCAGCACTTTCTCTCAGCTCTGCCTTATCAAATCTTTTATGACAGGTAATTTTGACTATTTCTATCTAAATATCATTTTTTTTTGCATATTTGGATTTATCTAATAGCATATTTAGATAATATCTCAATATTTAATTTTTTTTTTTATTTTTTTCCTGTCAAAATATAAAAGACAAACTCCAGGCATCAGACTTCAGTATGAGCTTTACAAAATCTTCTCACCAGGACACATCTTTAAAAAAGGAACTTTAATCCTTACTATCCACCATCCAAGAACTATCCACAAAAATTGACAGAATAGACCTGAAGTTAGATAACTTTAAAGAAAAATGTTCTCAACAAATGGACACTTTACATCAAGATTTAAAACAGCAAAAAGAACAAATTACAGGTATAGAAACATCTTTAAATGACACGGACTGTAGAATTCAAGAAAATGAGCACAACTTAGAATTTCTCTTGAAACAAAACTCCCTTCTGCAAACAAAAATTGATGATTTAGAGAACAGGTCATGAAGAAATAATATCAGGATCTTCGGGCTTCCAGACAATATAGAAGAAAATAACGGAGAAATTTCTAACCTCATGGCTACCTGAGATTTTACAGCTTCCTGAAGCCCTCTCATTTGGTATTGAAAGGGCACACAGATCCCTGGCTTCATCTAAGAGTAGTAAAAATAATTCTACAAGATCTGTAATAGTTAAATTCTTATCCTTACATGATAAGGAATATTGTATTAAAATTAGCCAGGTCTAAATCATCCATTAAATTCAAAGACAACATCATACACTTTGGTAATGACTATTCCTCCTCAGTAATTGCCAAAAGGAAGCTATTTTTGCCACTGCTTAAAGAACTAAAAAAGGCACAAATAAAAACACATCTGCTTTTCCCACCAAGGCTAAAAAGCTTTCTTCAGGATGGTCCAAAGTATTTGAAGACTTAGATGGAGCTATAACATTTATCAAAGCAAATAAAATTCTGGAAAAAAATAGATGAAATGGATTGGGCTACTACTAGTCTTAAAAGACTTGCAGAAAATGGATCCTGGAAAATGCTTGATCATAAGAAGAAACAAACAAAAAAACAGACTTAAACTGATCTGTAACATTTTTATTTTTCTCTTTTTTCATATATAAATGACTTCTTTTTATGACCCAGACATCTGGTGAGATGAAAATGGTTCAAAAGGTGAGTGTTGCTCTTATTTTTCTTTAATATATTTGGTTTGTCTTAATTACTAATTAATCTATACTATTTACTCCTTTGATCTTTATATCTTGCTCCTCTATAATATGTAGTATAATGTATTACTTATATGAGCAAGATTAGTCTATACTTTGACCAGTTATTAATAGTTTATTTCCTCCCTTTTGTAAGTTACTTTGTGGTTAAAGCTGACATTAGTCTTTATATAATAATAAATCTACAGTTATTATAAATCAATTTTTTGATTTAGTTTGCTATTTAATTATTTGTCATAACTTTTGGGTTTTATAGACTTCTTTCAATGAGTTTTAAATGCTGCCACTGCCCCGGTCTGCTGGAACTGTTCTTTTGGGCTTGCTGTACAGCTTTCCTGCCTCATATCTTGACCTGACAGTTAGGAATTAATGGTGCCTTGGAGATTGAAGCAGTGCTTTGCGTACTTGATGTTGTGTCCTACTTTTCTAATTTGTTGTGGTATTTGCTGTTTTCTTTTTTTTCTTTTTTTTTTATGCTTTTTGCTTCTGATATAACCACTCTCTGAATTGCTTGAGGAATGTGCTTTTCCATATTGTTTTGGTTTGCATGGTTGCTCTGGTTTGGGCTTGAGAGATTTTCTCTCTTTGATATGCATGTTCTTGCTTTCTAAATGCTTTGGGCACTTTGTATGTGTTGCACGGTACATTATCTTGCAATTATTGTCTATACCTTGTCTGTTTCCTGCTGGAACTCTCACAACTCAGAAAAAAAGGGGCAGAAGCGGCTCGACGAATGCTTTCTTCTATTTCCAGGAGCCTTTTCATTGCCATGTGATGTCACTCGCAGCTCCATGAAGTTACAGAAAGCTACGTTCTTTGTTTTTTCTTCCAGTCAGCTGTTATCAGAATCCTACATCTATTTTACAGCTGTGAAAGAACATTGTTGTGCTTACTAGACTACCTTATGAGCCCTTTATAACAAAATAGTATTTTTTTTATTACATAATTGTTGTTCCTTAGATGGGGTCTCACAAAACATGTACCTGCAAGATATTGTTTTTCTGTGTTCTGCATTTCCATTTCATTACGTATGGTGTGCTGGGTGCTTTCCATTAGACCACTGCTACATTGTGCTAATATATTTTGTAAGCATGGTTAGGTGATTGAATTACTGAATCGTTTCTTTTGAATGGAGTCATGTATCCAACTGCTAATTTCACCTTTCTCTTGCTAAAGTAATATATGTAACAACACGATCTCTGGGGACATACATGAAATAAGCTTATTTATTACTACTTTGTCCTTGAAAGTTGCCTAATCTTAATTGTTTAAACAGAGTCAGATGTTATCTTTACCTTACCTTATATCTTTTTAAAAAAAGATGAAAGTAGTCGATGTGTTGTACACACACCTCATTATACATAGGGTTTATTATTGTCTCTTTTAGAACTTATTGTATTCTTAAACACTGTAAAATGTTGGTGTTAGAATATTTCTATGCATTTATGTTGTGGTTTACAGCTCAAAAGATGCAGAATTATCAGTCCCAGTAGTGAAAAGTTGTTATAGGCTTGATCTGGGGATGCAATGTTTTGGAGATAATAATGTAAAATACATATGCGTTTCCTTTGTTCAGGCCTTAAGGGAAGGACGGCAGACCACTGTGTAATGCCCTTTCATTCTATGCTCTTAAATATTTACAGTGTAATATGTGGATACAAAAATAATCTAGATTGATATTAATGTCATTTGTACCTGAAAGTCTGGTGGGGCATGGTTGTGAGGACCAAAGGGGATTTAGCGGAGGAGTACCAAATGCTGCATTGTTTTATTGACAGTCCCTTATTGTAGACAGTTTTTCAACTTTTATCCTGCCATTGTAATATTGAACTAACTGTTCTTTGTTACCTTTCTCTTGCTGTGAGTTGTATTTCAAGTTTTGGTAGACTGGTTCGCATTAATGTAGTTATACTCCACTAATTGATCCTTCCAACATCTACAATCTCAACTTTGGTCTTTTTATTCTATAATGTTTTCTGAAACTTAGTTTTGGGGGAGTTATGACAGGAGGTAACTGATTTGTTGTTGGAATATAATGCTCGTTGTGTGTGGTATTCTTTATAGTCAGCGAGTTAATGTTGGGCTCTTCCACTTTTGTGCACCTTTTCTCCAGACCTGTTTACAGAGTCCAAACCCTCAGAAATATACTTCATTGTTGTTCACTTTGTAGATTTTTGCTATGGACTATGATAATTATTCTGTGTATAGAGGTTTTATAGCAATTCTGCTTCTTTGCTTTGTTTTGTCTTTGCACTAGTGCATTCTGTTGGTCACAAGGTGCTATAGCATGCATAATACTAAGTTCATATTATGTTAGTTATAAAGCCACAACTATAAAAAGGACAACTGCTAATTATAATTGAATTAGTAGCGATAGTTACTCCTAGCAATGTAATGTATAACAACCCGGCTACTAGACGATGATTCTGATTTGGGCACTTTCTTTGATGCATTAATTTTCTTTTAACAGGTATGTCGATAAGAGTGATGTATCTTTCTAGTTTTATTGCTTACCATCTAATTCAGAGTAATGTGTTTTTTATAGCTCTGATTATAAAGATGAAAACTCATAAATGTAACTTCAAACATTACCCTAAGGTAATTAGTGCACTGTGTATTTTAAGTTTATCCCGTCTCACAAAACCAAAACCTTAAATAAATATTCTGTTTTTTTTTTTGGACTCATTTCAGCAGTCCATAGACTATTATTTTCTTTCTTATTCCTTGCAGACATTCTCTCAAAGCCTATAATTATTTGATGTTTGATTTCACAAAATGTTGTTGACTATTTTTGTCTACATAAGACTTATCTTCATCCCTATTACTGCTATTTTTTATTTAATTTTGGTTATTAATGTTAACATACAAAAGTGGCTTAATTCCGAGTAGTACATTATAGCTTGTTTCCATTCATTTGGGATAGTAAATAGTCATATCTTAATGTCTATTACTAAAAAACAGTTTATTTCACTATTGGAATTCATATAGTGGTGTATTATGTTATTGCCTATTATTACTTAATGTTAGTTATCATCTTATTGGTTTTATAATTATACATCTTAGATAAGCTTATTTAGCTATTTTGAAAACATAACTTCACTTAAAAGCTATACTTCTTCAATTATGTATTATTTTACTACTAGGCAAATCCTGATTGAAACTTGCTCCTAGTTAAAATGTTAATTTGAGTGAATGATGTTACTTGAATTAGGAGTCTATAACTCCAGGAGGGTTTGGGGTGTTTTTTTGTTAAAAGTTTCTGTTATAATTCTTTGATAACACTGCTTTTGATGTTCACTACAATTTGCATAGATGAAATTTATTTAAATATATCTTTGGTTTTATCTCTTCTTTATACCTTATGTATATTAAACAGTTGCATTCTTTATATATATCTACTATCTACAAACAGGCAAAAAAATAATGAAGCTCTTAGTTAATATGTATTATTTGATTTAGAAACTATGTCATGGCTTCTTTACATTGCATTTCACTTAACATTAATGGTCTAAACAACCCTAATATAAGAAGATCTTTAAATAAATATCTAAAATTACAAAACTCTCAATTAATATTTGTACAAGAAGCTCGTTTGATTTCTGAAGATATTTCTAAATTAGACTCTAAATATTTTTCTATCCTGGTTAGCTCTGAGCAATCTCAAAAAAAAAGAGAGGCGTTGCAATACTATGGAATAATAAACTACCCTTACCTAAAATAATAGAAACTTACCAAGACAACAAAGGTATGATAGCTTTAGTAATTATAGAATACAACAATACAATATTCACTTTACTCAATATATACTGGATTCCTGCCCTTGGATTCAATTCAGCACAACAACATATTAATCATATTTCACATTTGTCTAAAGGTAACAGCATACTAGCTGATGATTTTAATTGTATTTTTGATAGCAAAGACTCCACCTTTATAGGTAAAAGAAGGATTTCGGCCACGGCTAAGTTACTCAAAGAATTTTCTGAATCCTTTTTGTTAAAGGACATTAATAACCACACAGATTCCAATTCACTTTTCTATACATTCTATTCACATAGACATAATTCATATCGAAGGATAGACATATATTTTATTTCTAATTATTTAGCCAATTCTTTAATTAAAGCAAATGTGATTACGTGTCCCCTCTCTGAGAATAATTCCACAACTTTTGATATTTATACTCATTCACTTTCTAATGTTCAGATAAAAAGGATCCCAGTATATATCACTAAATTAAATGATTTTAAAACCTTCATTTCTACCAAAGTTCATAACTTTATTGAACTTAACACCACTAATGATACATCTGAAATTTTCATTTGGGATGCAATGACGTCCTACTTATATGGTAGAATAATTGATTGGTATAAAAAGAAAATAATTGCCTGGGATAAAGATTTAAAATAGGTAAATCTAATCTCAACAAACTGAATCTTGACCTTTCAAAAAACAAAGAAGATAAAGTTAAAAAAAAAGAAATATATTATTTAAACAAGAAATATCTTGAAATATTAAACCATAAAATGATGATTAGTTTAGAGAAATTTAAATTTATTACCTTTTCAACAAACCCTAGATCCATGAATATTCTAGCTAATAAAACTAAAAGACAAAGTAAACTTAATCACATTAACAAACTTTATTCACCACACAACAAGAAAATGGTCTCTGGCTTATCTAATATATTAAATGAATTTAGGGTATTGTTTTCCAAACTAAATCATTCCACTGAGCTAATAAATCCCAAAAAATATATACAGACATTTATTACAAAAAAAAAATTAACAGAAAAACAAGTTAAATTACTAGACCATCAAATTACTTTTAAGGATATTCAACTACAAATTAACAAGCTTAAACAAAATAAAGCCCTGGGCAATGATGGCATTATTCCAGAAATATACAAAATGTTACCTACTAAAGCTCTCACAATTTTACACAATGTTTTTAATATAGCACAAAATAAAAACATCATCCCACCATCCTGGAAATATACCTTTATTACCCCTATCCTAAAGCAAGACAAAGATCCCACTAAATGTAACTCATATAGACCTATTTCCTTATTAAATACAGATTATAAAATGTTTATGTCTATATACATCAACAGGCTTAAAAAAATTCTTCCTAGCTTAGTAGAAGTGGATCAAACAGGCTTCATAATAAATAGAAACTCTTATGATAACATCAAGAAAATAATAACCTTAATTGAATCAGTAAAGATCTTAAGAAACAATCTAACTACAATCAGTTTAGATATCAATTGTGCTTTTGGCACAATCAATTGGGAATATTTATTTATTCTTTTGGAGGAACTTAATTTTTCAAAAAAATGTTGTCAATCTTATTACTCATTTATACAGTGGCTGTCAAGCATATATTAAAATAGGTTCTAATATTTCCCAGTTTATACCAATTGTAAAAGGCACTAAACATGATTGCCCACTGTCTCCCCTTTTTTCACTTTAATTATGGAACCCTGGGCAAATTTGATAAGGGAAAATAGTAATATTAAAGGATATGAACAGGGGATTAATGAAAAATCTAAAATTCAAATGTTTGCGGATGATATACTGATTACTTTGGGTGGCAAAAACCCATATTTACTAAACTTATTTAATGACATAGATAATTTTCAAAAAAACTCAGGCCTTAAGTTCAATCATAATAAAACACAAATCCTTTTGATAATTTATTAAATAGATGGTCAAAAGTAAGATTCTTGATGGATGAGAAATTGTCAGTTATAAAGATGGTAATACTCCCCAAAATGTTGTATATAATTCAATCTATATCTACACCTCCCTCATATTTAATTATCAAAAAATTTAATACAATGATTAAAAAATTCCTTTGGCACCCAATTAAATCTAGAGTTCATATCACATTATCAAAAGATAATGTAATCGAATGCTCAGAACTTCAAAACGGCTGTAAATCTAAATTTTTATTGTGTGAGGCTGCACCCCCACACCCCCACTAAATATATATTCCAACTCCGAGATCACACTATAGTGAGGAAAGGGCAACTATCCCAATCGTCACTGTACTGTGATCCCACAATGCGATCTTCGAAATGCATCCGTTTTGAAGTTTTGAGCACTCAATTATGTTATCTTTCGATAACGTAATAGGAACCCTTAAATCAAGAATTGTGTTATCATATCATATGTATAGCTGGGATGACGCAGGTATTGCATTACCTAATCTAGAACATTAGTCAATCTCTTCAGTAATTAAAACAATTTCCCATGTTATTCACAATAAATATTCAGCTAAATGGAAAGAATATATTTTACTTTTATCCCAAACTCCAATAAATAATAATGATACCTATATGTTAAAATTAAGAGATAACACATTTATCTGCAGATTGAAATAATTTTTTTCTTATTATCATGCCCAAACATTTAAGTCTAACTACATAATTCTAATTTTAAGAGCCTTTAAAAATGTTGTCCCTAGATATAAAATATATGAAAGCTGGAAATTCCTTATCTTTCCCATAGCTTACACACAAGGGATCATTTTTACTATAGACTACCATAAAATGTTATTATTCAAACAAAAGCACGTAATAGTTTAGCATCGAATGATAAGTAATCTTGAGTTAAAATCAGTTAATACTCTTATATAAGAGTATAATCTTGAATCTATGTTATGGCTAGATTTACAAAAAGCTAGGAAATTTATCAAAGATAAACTAGATCTAATCTCCAACACAACTAAGACTGTAATCCCCAAATGTATACAATATTTTATTATTTTTACTCAACAGAACAATACAATGAAAATTAGTTTTTCACAAATATATAGAATAATTAAAACATATTTGGATACACACACACACAGGTAATTATTGGAATTTTTTTCTCCATTACTAATAATTGTTATCCCTCATACATAGATAAATTAAATATTCTTCAGTCAGCTGGTAAAACTACATCTTCCCTCAAATGGAGAGTATTTACGTGGCTATTTTTAAACAGATCATTTCTCACACCATTTAATATTAATAAAATCACTAAAGATACCATTTTATGTTGGAGATATAAAAAGGAAGTTAATTCAGACTTGACACACATATTTTATGATTGCTTACTTTTAAAAAACTTTTAGGAAGACATTAATAATTTCCTGCAGATAATCTTTACCGATAATTTTTCACTCAACAAATCATTAGTTTTATTCAACATTCCAATTCCATCTTGATTAAACCAAGTAAATATTCAATTTTATGGGCTGTTTTATCCACTGCCAGGAAAGAAATCACAAAAAAATGGAAATCTTCACATATTCCCTCTTTTCAAAACATTAAAGATCTTCTTAATGATGCTTCTAAGCTTGAATTTTTTACCATTAAATCTAGATCTTCTAAGAATGCAACATTATATAATTATAGGAAGAATATTAATCAATTATTAACAATTCAATAATTTGAATGTTAATCCAAACTTTATTTTTTAGCCTAATCAGCAATACGTGATGCCTGCGTAGTGAACATCCTTGTATATAGTTTATGTTATCTTTGTTCTTTATAACACTGTTCTCTGGTTTTTATATTTATTGTACTTAAAATTTAATCAATTATTTTTATAACTGTTGTTTATTTCAGCATTGATTTCAATAAAATTCTATTAAAAAAAACATTGTACCTGAGGTGATGTATTTGCTAGGGTCTCATACTAGGATCCAGTCTAATTGGGAATTTGATGTCTTGCTATAAGCTGTGGGGCTATTAATTAGTTGTGTGAAAACAAATAAGTTCATTCTAGATGTAGGGGAGTTTTGCAGATGCAATTATAGCAGGGAAGTATAATTTCTGAGTCATTTATGCTGGGTTTATGCCAAGTTTCAGGTACAGTGAGAATATCAGGCTTATATTGTGTAATCCAGTCAGAAAGTTCTCTAATTTTATTTCCTATACTTCTAACATTTATGGCAGCAAATGTTAGATTTCTGAGGTTGAGGACTGACCATTGTAGGGGAAGAGCAGTGTGTGGAAGAGAACTATCTTGATGTTCATTGTGATAGCCTAGACCAGGATTAGGGTAAATGTCACCTCCTAAAAGGATTTTAACATGTTGGGGAAATATTGATACTTTTTTTTGTGAGTATTTTTTCACTTAGGTTTGTTTTGGTTGGAGTAGAAATGGATTTAATGAGGCTATATTTGGAGTAAAGGTGAGGGGCATCATTAAATAGGTTTGGTGTTATATGTGGTTAGTGTAGGGTGGAAGTATAGATAGGTTGTAACTTACCTAAACTCATTCCATCTAAATTAGCAAAAGTAAAAAAAAAAAGAAATGTTTCTGGGCATTGTAAAATGATGGTTGATCACTTTTGTGAATTTTCTTAAAGATGTGTAATTAATACTGCAGTTGGATTTATTACAATGTCCTAGATTATGTAAGCTTAAGGTGTACTTCTAGTGTTTTTTCCAATGTGCAACCATAGAATTGTTATTTATTGTTTATATATATATATATATATATATATATATATATATATATATATATATGTATGTATGTATAACTTAGGGTCATGGGGTGTGCTGGGGGGGTGCTTGCCCCCTGTGCTGGCTTAGAGGAAATGAGTTTAGATACGTCATTTTTAATACGTTGTGTTTGCATAAGCTGAGCATTAAATGAAATGACAAACACTCATTGTGTGTGTGTGTGTGTGTGTGTGTGTGTGTGTGTGTGTGTGTGTGTGTGTGTGTGTGTGTGTGTGTGTGTGTATATATATATATATATATATATATATATATATATATATATATTGCAATCAAATGTTTGAAAGTCACTTTCCATCATTCATAAGGTTAAGGGTAAAGGTGCAAAAGTTCAAAATTGCGAGTGGAAATCCCATCACCTCCAAAATGTTAAAACATAGCTTGTATTTGTGGCTTTGAGAGTCGCTGTTTCAATTGGATCATACTACAGTGGCGAATGGGAAAAGCATCCTTTTCCTCGCTATAATGCGATCTCTGTATTAGAATATATAATTAGCAGGGGGTATGGGGGGATGTAGGGGGCAACTTTAGTAGTAAATCTCCAGATGTCTAGGTAATGTCAATAATGTCGAATTCAACATACCGACATTACCACATTCAGAGTTGTGAGTGAACAGTGTGCACTTTTTCATCATTTTGGTTTGAGTAAGACATTACTTGCAAAACCAATTTGTAAAATTTTGATAGTAAACATATATCTATATCAATATATATATATATATATATATATATATATATATATATATATATATATATATATATATATATATATATATATATACATATATATATATATATATATATATATATGTATATATATATAGTTGGGGGAAAAAAAAAATATATATATATATATATATATATAGATATATATATATATATATATATATATATATATATATATATATATATATATATATGTATCTATATAGGTTCATAGGTTCATAGGTAGGTACTAGGCTATTGGCCCTAGGGCCTATACAAGCCTAGCCAAAAATGTACCCTGGCTTTCGCCACCCAAGAAAATTATTTTCCTGTGCCCCTGTCAAGGAGAACCACAGAAGTGATCCCCGGAGTGAATTTCCTATTACCCATCCAATCATCAAGGAGCTCTGTTTGACATAGATAGGTAGTCTATTCCAGAGTATGGGAAGTCTCTGGGACAGGAATCTATCCCTCCAGCATTTTCTGTTTATTGTGGTGACAAGGTTTTGGTCCCTAGAGCGTGTAGCTCGGAGGGATTGGGATTTCTTTAAATGGAGCATGTCCAACAGCTCTGGATTTGACATAGCGTTGTATGTTAGGCAGAGATTGCCTCTGAGTAGGCGATATGCGACGGAGTAAAGCTGGAGTTTTTTGAGACGGTCTGCGTAAGGCATCTGGTTGAGGTCAGTAATCCTCTTTGTGAGGTATTTTTGTGGCCTTTCCAGTTGTTGTAGATGTCTTGTGAGGTACATACCAAAAGGGGCGTTGTACTCTATAATGGGTCTAATGAATGATGAGTAGAGAGGAACAATGACCTCTTTTTTTCTGGATGAGAAACCTTTTGTGATGAGGTGTGCCACGTAGAAGGATTTCCTGACCACTTTGGTGATGTGATTATCAAAGGAGAGGCTACTGTCCACCTGTGTCCCAAGGTCTCTTATCACACTTTCAGTGTTAAGTAGACTACCGCCTATGTGGTTGTTAATGGGTACAGAATTTTTACCAAAGGGGATGACAATGCACTTTTTGGCATTGAGCTTGTGACCATGTCTTTGACAGCAGGCATCTGTCTCAGTGAGGCCCTTTTGTAGGATGTCCACATCATTAGGAGTTTCAGTTATGGCACCTAGTTTGCAGTCATTTGCGAATTTAGTTAGCCAAAGACCTTCTTTGTTAGCCTGTACTTCAGAGAAGTAGATACCAAACAGGAGAGGACCCAGGAGTGAACCCTGTGGTACTCCACTTGTCACTGGTCTGAAGTCTGATTTGGAGTCTGCTACTTTCACAGTGTGGGTTCTTTCAGTAAGCCAGTTGGCAACCCATCTTGTGACATAGGGATTTATACCTAGTTTAGTGGGTTTATCTATAATTCCAGAGTGGGGGATGGTGTCAAACGCCTTGGCGAGATCTAGATAGGCTGTGTGAACCACCTTACCCTCATCTATGGCTTTGGTGACTACTTCAAAGAAGTCTATCAGGTTTAGGAGACATGATCTGCCTTTTACATACCCAAACTGTGTGGGGTCCAGGGTTTGGAGATCTCCAATGTCTTTGTTTATGAGTTCCATGATGATACGTTCCATGTCCTTGCAGACGAGGTTCGTCAGGCTAATGAGGCGGTAGTTACCGGGGTCTGTTGTGGCCCCCCCCTTTGTCAGTGGGATAACTGTCGCGGTGCGCCATTCAATGGGCACAAAGCCTGAAGTGGAGGCTATGATTGAACATGGTACTTAGGTGGGATGCCAGTTCATTCTGTAGTTCATGTAGAAGGCAGCCTGGGATGTTGTCAAGTCCCATGGATGCTGTGTTCTTGGCTTTGGAGAGTGAAGATTTTACCTGTGCAGCCATGATTACAGGAACTTTGCATTCTTCCAGTATAAAGATGGGCCCTTTAGGGGTGAGAGGGGGTAAAGTTAGCATTGAACCTATCTCCCAGGATGTTGGCAATATCAGTTGGTTCTGTATATTTAGTGTCATTGTGCTGTAACTCAGAGCAGATCTGAGTGTTGCCATTGATATTTTTAACATAGCACTAGAATGCTTTGTGGTTGTCTTTAGAATCAGTGTCAATTTTGTTTTCATAACTAGCTTTGGAGGATTTTATGAGGGATCTCAGCTTCTTACTGAGGCTGACCAGGGAGTTCCTCCAATCGTGGGATTTTACCCTTTTTTGCAACAGTTTCTTTCTTCTGTTGTAGTTTGTTTATGGCAGAAGACCACCAGATTGACTTATATATATATATATATATATATATATATATATATATATATATATATATATATATATATATATATATATATATATATATATATATATATATATATATATATATATATATATATATATATATATATGTGTGTATGTGTGTGTGTGTGTGTGTGTGTGTGTGTGTGTGTGTGTATGGTTGGAAAACAATGAGCTGTGTTTACAGAGCAGCACAGTGGTCTCCATTTTGCTTTAGCACTCAATAACTGTCCACAATACTGTATAAGTAAACAGTGTGTAGTGTGACTGTCCTTGAACTATATTTGAACTCCAGTTCATGTTCTTACATTCATGGATTTATAGAGAAGTATTGGGCTAGCTAGTTTAAGCTTAGCCAGTTTCCCATTTGGTGCTTGAATTAACCTATCCTATTTGGTGTTAGATTGGCTTTACCCAAACCAAGGATGGTAATTATATACTACCCCTAGAGAGAATAACTGAGATCTTTTCATAGATAAGTTAAGGGAATCCATGCATGGGATACAGCATTTAAGTGTTGCCTCTGTTGATTAGTACAGGGGACAGTCCTAGGGCAAATTTTTTATTACCAATCCATAGATCTGAGTTGTGCTTGAATATGGATGAGAATAAGCTTTATTTTACATGGCTGCAGAGTCTGTTCCAGAGCAGTGGTATCCTCTGCAAGATATACTTGTCCCTTCAATCCATTCTCTTGATATTGCAGAAGTGGTTTAGAACCCTGGGCTGACCATTTCTGATGCCATTTGACTTGCTGATGTGCAGTAAATTCATCAGTAATGGGTCATGGGATGCCTAGTATGCCTAACACATGTCACCTTTTAGCAGTCTGTAGCATGCCAAGTATAGTGACAGGGCTTTGAGGTAGTCCATGTAGGACATATTGTTTAGACCTTTTATCCTTTTTGTAAGGTATCTCAGTGGGCGTTCCACTTGTTGCATATGTCTGGACAGATACATGAGAAAGGGAGCATTATTTTCAATGATTGGCCTAATGGGAGCTGAGTAAAGTGGGATAATGATATCTCTAGATACAGCTGCAATCCCTTTGTTTATAAACTGCACAATATAGAAAGACATTCTTAGAAAAGTGGACACATTTTGGTTGAAGGTTAAGTTACAGATCACATAAGTTTCAAAATCCCTAACAAATGGGTCAGCTCTCAGGAGCGTATTGTTAATGTGGTAGTTCCCTGGGGTAAATGATTTCCCAAAGGATTTTTAGCATTTTTTGGCATTTCGTTTTAGTCCATGATTATGGCACAAGTTATTTGTTATGGACAAACATTCCTACAAGATGGCTCAGCAATTTGGGGATTCAATAACTGCTCTCAGCTTGCAGTTATTTGTAAACTTAGTCAATGACAGACTTATAGTATTGATATTTCCTTCAGTGAAGTAGATGTCAAACAGGAGATGTTCCTACACTGTACCATGGTGACATCACTGGTGACTGGTCTATTTGTGGAGGTAGTTTCATTTATTTTGGCCCCCTGCTTCCTATCTGCGAGCCAGCTGGAAATCCATCAGGCGATGTAGGTTTTTATTCCCAGTTTATTTAGCTTTGCGTCTATGTCCAAGTGAAGGATTATGTCAAATATCCTTGCCAGGCCAAATAATGCAATGTGTAGCATTGTACCTTCATCTATTGCTTTGGTGAACTTTTCAAAGAAGTCCACCAGGATAAATAGGCATGACTTGCCCTTGATGAATGCAAACTGAAATGGGTCCAGTGTTCAGAGATTCCTTATGTCATTAATGATTAATTCCATGAAAAGTCTTTCCTTGGCTTTGCATATGATATTGATCAGATTTATAGATCTGTAATTACCTGGGTCTGCAGAAGGTCCTACCTTATGCAGGTGAATGTCTATAGCTGTTCTCCATTTTCTAGGTACAAAACTTGTATGGGGGCTGAGGTTGAATGGTGCTGTTGGCATCGGGGGGGCAGCTAAATCACGTTTCATGCTATTGAGGATGCATCTAGAGATATTGTCATGACATAGTAATGCAGTGTTGTTAGCTTTTGATATTTCTTTCAGGACTTGGTGCTGGAGATTAGTTGGTTTCAGGTATATCTTGTGGGATAGATAGAGGGGAGAGAGGGGTAAAGTTTGAGCTGAATTTACTGGCCAGTAGTTTAGCTATATCTTTAGGCTCAGTGTTTACAATCAGCTCAGCACACTGCTGTATTGTGCTATTGAGATTATAGGCATAATTAAAAAAGGACTTGTGATTTTCTTTAGCTTGGGTGGGTATTTTAGCCTCAAACTTGGCTTTGGTGGATTTTATTATGCACCTAAATTGCTTATTACAGTTACAAGAGCTGTGTCATTCTGTGAATAACTCTTCTTACTTTTAGTCAAAATTATCTTCCTTTTATCATAAAGTTTGTTGATATTATGGTGCCGCCAATGTTTCTGAGGTTTGGCCTGTGGTTGTTCTTACAAGGTATGGCTGCCTTTATGCAGTTGTTTAAATGCTGGTATAGTGTATGTTTCCATGTATACAGTGGCATTATCTGGGTTTGGTGGGGATTTTAAATTTATCAAATATCGCATAGGAGTAGGTAGTTTGTCTTAGAGAAATTTGTGAACATACTTTTGGTGGAAGCGGTCTCTTGTTTCAATTTTATTTTGATGCAGGCAGCTTTATGGTCAGACATAACAAGGGATGAAAATATGCAAGGGATTGTGCAAGATAAACCATAATAGTGAGGACAAGATCCAAGATGCTATTCCCCCAAGATGGTACTCTGACTAATTGTTCCAGAGGATTTGTATTGACAATGTCTAGAAATCTACATGCTTGTGCACTGGTGGTTGTGTAGATTTCCTAGTAGATTTCCTAGCATATAGCTGGATAGTTTAGATCACTTAGGAATATGGTATTGAGTTATTATATTATGGTATGGGACCTTTTTGATGGTTACTTGGACATGATGAAGCTTTCATGCATCATGCTGCTTTACTAGCCTTGATGTGAGTCTCTTCTGGTTGAAGACTGAGATACCTGGCACATGGAAGGCTTTATAACCCTGCACAGTCAAAGTGCTTTCCACCATTTTAAACCATCTCTCAATCACCATACAGATATCTACCTCCACAAGAGTGAGTAGGGCTTGTAGAGAGTGGAGTTTCTTGTTTCGTCTCCTAGCATTTAAGTAACACTTCCATAGTTTCCTTTGCTGCTTCCTTATGTTGGTAGGTTTATCAGGTTGGCATTGCTTACAAAAACACTATGGTGAGGACAATGTCTTCATTAATAATCAAAACCCTAGAGACAATAAATGCAGGCCATACCTGGTAAGGCAGCATGACCTGTTGATCATATCCTCCAAGGATGAGAAGCATCTGTGTTTAACCATTGGATAATATTAACATCAAATGGATAGACATCGAACCCTAACCATCGAATGTACATTTTCTCACCAGGGAAAGTAAATAGTTAGCCAACACTACTCAGGCGGGAGCTTCACCCCCCCCCCCCACACACACACACCCTCAACCTATATATACCAACTCAGAGACTGCACTACAGTTGGGAAAAGCGCATCTGGGGAAGTGCTGGCCAACTAGCTTCTTTTCCATTCTCTGAAATGAACATTCACTGAATGAAGATTTGAAAGTTAGGGTTCGATGATTAGCCATTCAATGTAAATATTATCTGACAGTTAAACATAGTCCAGGATGAGAAATACTGGACCACCTTTGAATGGCACCAAAACTTAGCCAATCATTAAAGTCATTTTTTTTTTTGCTTATATTGTGACCTCATTCTTGAAGAAGGTTGAAATCTGCTCAATACTGGGCTCATACCTCCCTGGAACACAGTTTGAGAGCTCCATCATATCTGTCTTCATAATAGTCCATCAAGGTCCAACTCATGTAATTGATACCCACATTACTATGGGTCATACTAGTATTTGTAGATCAAGGACTTGAGTTTCTTTGTGATCTGACCTATCCTGGCACAAGAGAAACAATGAATCATCACTTTTGCTTTTGCTTTCCCTGGTATGTGGTACATCTGTATGTCTTACAATGGAGTCACCTATTACAAGAATATTTGGTTGGATTGATGGCTGCCTTATGGCCTCAGCATCTATGACACTGGGACTCCTTATGCTATGAGAGGTAGTAGATTTAACTTGCTGAGTGTACTTTGTGTGTTGTGTTTTGGAGGTCTTTGATGTTTAGGCTAGTTAATCTTTAGAACCTCAGCATATAATGAATTATGTGCATTGTGATGGCTTTGCAGAGGTGTGATGTGTGGTGTACTGATGACAATTTTGGTGTCTGGGTTCATTGTGTTTGAGGAAATTATACATGTACATATCTCATGCATACTGTGTTATACTGTTTGAGTAATATATGATAGATAGTATGAGATAATTCTTATACTGTCTTAAGATAGCTATCTCAATCAGGCCTGGCTAGAGAAGTTATGGGGAATTGCTGATCCATGACTGACATGAATGACTCTGGGGGCAGAGATGACTATAACTGCTTGGAGTTTGGTTTATTTAAGATACTGTTTAGGTAGACGTACTACTAAGACATGGTTCAGGGGTGTACTAAAGCTCAAAGTGTGTTTATTTGTGTTTGGCACATATTATTTGAACCTCAGACCTGAATGTCTAAGATTGTATAGATATTGTAGGTCTGTAGCTAACTTAGATGTTCTATGCTTTGCCCATTTCCATGGTATGCAGAAATGCATCAGTTGTGTAGACCTACTACTATACCTCTCACCATTTTAGTGTTTGAAATCTAAACAATGCCTAAAAAAATGCAGGAAAGGCTGAAAAATATGGGCAGATTTTAAATATTGCTGTTAGAAACAAAGAAAGTTGCTATACCAGGATTTGTGTTAGCATGCATTTTCTGAAGGGTATACAGTCTGAAACCCAAATGTATATCATTAGTTAATGACTTCAGTCCTCTGTGATTTGCCAGAAAACCACACATTTTGTGAATAACAGATAAAAATATGAGGCAAAAATCTGGACATTTTCGGGAAATCTGGACAGTTAATAGCTATGCCTACTTCAAACAAAACTAAGATGTAGGAACTGGCATTTTATCTGCATTCCCTATGCACTTGAGTTTATCCTTTGCCATACATATTATATCTCTAAATCCTGGATTGTGAAAATAGTTGATTTAAAAAAAATATATATATATATATATAAAGTTGTTGTGTCTTTTGTCTTTTCCTGGTTAGGGGTCACCACAGCAGAACTCCGGTCCGCTAATGATTGGTAGTTGATTTTTATGTGCCGAGTTACCAGCCCTGCCACACAACCTTCAACGAAGGTACGCCCATTCATACATGTCTCCACACAGAAGACACTCTAGCTGAGAATCGAACCGGACAGCGTCTTACTGTGAGGCGACAACGCTACCGCAGCACCACCACCGTGTTATATATATATATATATATATATATATATATATATATATATATATATATATATATATATATATATATATATATATATATATATATATATATATATATAAAAGATCCTTAATACAGTAATTCTATATCTACATTAAAACACAAAATACATCATTAAGGAAGAAATGCAAATAAATTTCAAATAATACACAATATGAAGAAGACATATAAATCAACATTTCAACTAGTAATATGCAAAAAATGCTTATATTCATTAGAATGCATATAAAGGCTATTGTTTTTGCTTTCACACTTTATATATATATATATATCTATATATATATATATATATATATATATATATATATATATATATATATATATATACATACATTCACCTCAACATATAACCCTACACATATTATGACCTAATCGCATGCTGTGGATGCTAGTATACCAGAATTACAAAATAAAAATAAAGAAATTTAAGGGCCATGACATAAATGCACCATTGCTTCTCCACCCCCAAAAGCAAATGTAATTGTACATAATGCAGGCTGCTAAAATGTTTGAACATCCTGAAACAGAGTATTATATTGCACAGTAAGCATATGCAGTGTGCAGCAGATATATGGGCAAAGTAATAGCCTCCCTTGTGTTTACAACACTGTGCTGATGTGCAGCTTCTCCGCTGACAGTTAGTAACACGTAGATTCCGGGCTGTCAGCACAGTCAAGATACAAATTAGGTAAAACTCATTGCAATTGCTGAATCCCAAGAAAGAGTAACCCTTTAGGGATGCTCACTTCGTGTAGGCACTTCAATGGTATTTTTGTTTTCAATGGATGTCAACAGTGAGTGATGACATCAGGGGTGTGTGTCAAGTTACTCTTTCAAAGTCGTACAGGTTGAATGGGTGAAAGTGCATGCAACCTATGCACAGATCACAGGTAGTGCATCATTTATGGAATTGTGTTGTAAAATGTGCCTTTTCTGTCCATTTCAAATAATTTTTGTGCACTTTTTAATGACCTCATTCATGCGATGATGCACATAGCTCACCCATGGGAAATGGAGAAATGAATGGCAGCTTTTGTTATACTTCTATTTTAAATAGTCCTGTGGCACCATGTGTATGTGTAAGGTAGAGTGCAGATGGTCCTGGGTTCGAATAAAAGGCTGGGCAACCTTTCTGTCTTATACTCAATTTTGCGCAATATCTTGGGAATAGAGGAAAGTAATTACAATTTTGCCTTGTTTACTTTATTTATGCATAGTTGCATGGGGGTGCATGAAGGTGCACCTAGCACACTGATGAGCAAACAGGTGTGTGTAATAGATGCTAATTACAGTATAAGCAGGTGAATTCCATTTTCATGAACCAGACCAATATGGTGCAGCTATTCAACATGCTATAAAACATCCATGTAACCTCCATTCTTGTTTTTCCTAAATACTTCAATACTATTGCAGTACAAAAAAGGAAATTTTAACTGACACAATGCTAGGGGCTGCTGCAGCTATTCTGCATCCGCATGTGCTAGATTCAGAAGTCAAAGCTGCTGGTGCTGATGACAATAAGCCTAGGCTGAGATGGAGAAGAGTGTTCAGGCCCTGGGTAACTTATCAGATGCTACATGACCTGGAGATGGTAGAGTGCTACAGGCTTGACAGCGACACCTTACAAGAACTCTGTAAACTCTGCCACCTTCATCTAAGAGCTAGAACCAATCAAGGGGAACCCCATACCAATGAAAACTAAGGTATGTGTAGCCCTCAGAATATTAACTACAGGTACTTTTCAAAGACCAACTATGGCCATGATGGATGTGCACAGGCATCAGCACCTAGTATCCTCCACCAGTTCCTCGATGCTATGCTCATACATGCCAGTGAGCACATATATTTTCCTTGTAGTTCTGTGGAGAGGGCTAGCAATATGCAACAGTTATACTCTGTAGTGCACTACCCTGAAGTACTGGGTGCCATAGACTGCACTCATGTACACATCAAGGCAGCACCTGATGAGCGAAGTACAAAGTACATGAACCGCAAGGGATACCACACCATCAGCTGCCAAGTCATGTGCAATGCCAAGGCAATAATCTTGAATGTGTGTGCTGGCAATCCTGACAGTTTCCATGACTCCCATATCTGGCACACATCACAGCTGTATCATATGTTTGCTAGGGGGGACATCCCACAGGGTCATTTACTGGGGGATGCTGGCTATGCACTGGAACTGTATATGATGACACCCATCAGAAATTCACACACACACCCACAAAGGAATGCCATAATAAGGCACATGTTCAAACCAGAAACATCATAGACCATGTGTTTGGGTTGTTGAAGTCACAGTTCCGGTGCTTAGATACTTCTGTTGGAGCTCTGCATTATAATCCAGAGACATGTGCACAGCTCTTCACAGTATGTGCAATGCTACACAATTGGATCTTGTGGAAACAGCTGCAGCAGGGTCAACTTGGTGAAAGAACACACATCTCCCCACTAAGTATTGTATATGCACGTGTCTCACAAGGGCATAATCAGACAGTGGCTTGGATGTCAGCCAGACATCACATCATGCAATACAAGACAGATTACAGTGACATGTTTTTTAATCTGTACACATACATCATGGCATGGTTTGTAGGCTCTGTGTTAGCTTGATGAGAAAGCCCTGAGAGGTGTTTTGCAGATGCATGTTTTTGGTGAGCTACATGCAACAGAGAGCATGATACTACACTGTTCTGATAAGATTATACTACAGTGCTGTCATGCAATCCAGACATCTGAATGTGATGAACTGACTTATGATGTGCGACATATGTTTGCAATGGATAATCATTAAACAGAATAAGTAGAAAGTTATATGACATATTGCAATTGTAGATTTCACAACTCGTTACAAGGGAATACACTATAAAGTAGTGAAATGATGATGCTATCCACTACACAACTTGGCAAGGCAAATATAATTCACAGGAACAATTATCATTTAAACAACACAAATGTAGATATACTACACAATAATGTAGCTAAGCACCCTGTGGATCAGACACAAAGCTTTAGTTTCCCTGAATCTAAAAGAGAGAAATTATCATCACTTACACAGGGTGTTGCTGTTGTGGGGGGGGGGGGGTGCAGGAGGCCTAGGCTGACAACAAAGGTTGTTGAGTGTGTGAGTAAGAACGGGGAAACAGGCAGGCTGAGACATATAACTGTTATGTGTGTGTCTGTAGGAATCCTCTATGTGAAAGTGTTGTGTGACAGCGTGCATGAACACAGCTCAGTGGTAGCTCTACATCTTGGTATGTTGGACAGATGTGAGCTGTGACTGTTGTCTGCTGGATGTGGTCTCTTCATGGGAGTGCCCAGGACCATGACCTCATGGTCTGCCATGTCTAGGTGTGGACAGCACACTCCCAGATGGTGCAGGGGATGTACTGCCACTACAGGATCATGATCTGCAATGACCATGTTGACTAGCAGCAGATGGTATGGCTGACCTACGCCTATGTGAATGATGTCCTCTTCCCAGCAGACATGTCATCACAGACACTGCATGGTCCATGATAGAAACTCCTCATTCCATCATACACACTCCATGTTCCAACATGTCATTCAACAGATCCATTGAATTGGCCACATAGTGGAGTTAGTCACGAATGTCAAATTCTGCCACATCTAGAACCTTGAACATTTGTCTGTCATGGCTTTCAGAACATGCCTGTGCCTCCATGATGGCTCTAAACATCCATTGAGTGACATGGGATGAGACACCTGCACCAGGAGGAGGAGGAGGGACAGTAGGCTTTTTCCTAGCACCCCTATCAATCCTCCTGCATGACACTTCTCCGACACATTTGCCACAGACAGATTCAGCAGGCACTGAAGCCACAGTGGCCACACTCCCCTGAACAATGTTCTCATCCTCAACCTGTCCAATATCTCTAGCCTTAGTGGACTAGGTAGGGGTAGGCCTACTGGCTGTGTCCAGGGAAAATGCAGAGGTCACTGGATGTCAACCTCTGTGCCAGATTCAACCTCTGCACCCCCCCACCTGTGCCTCAGTTTGGTCATCATAGGTGCCTGTTGAGACACTGACATCTGGTGTCAGAATGCCCACACTCCCACTGTCATGCTCACCTATGATAAAAAGGGAGAAATACAGGACTACGTTAATACTTGCACTACTATATTGCAATATATGCTAAAAAAGTACTCTGATGTCACTATTACAGACAGTACAGTAATGCATACAACAGGCCTGAGAGGACATATTATGTGATATAGTGAAAGTTATCTACAGTACTGACATAAATGTATTAGGCTTACCAATTGCAGGAGGCCTGCGTATCTGTATTCCTGACAGTCCTGAAATAAGTAAAGCAAGAGGTAATGGCAACTTCATCACATTTAGCACTAAAACAGGGAGTAATACATTTACACTTCTACATCTGCATTACCTTAAATGTCAGTGAGAATGTGGCTGACAACTTCAAATTGAGCTTATAACTGTAGCAATCCTAAATCCACCCAACAAACAAACAACTGACATAGACAAATACATTACTGAAGTTAGTGCACTATGCCACCGTATTCTAATTATCACCTAACAAAACATAGCTGGAAGCTCCTCTTGGGATAAGGAGTTGTGCCCACATCCAGAACATACTGTGCCATGGATTGCTGAGAGCTGTCCTAGGTAGCAGTATTCACCAGGAATCCCTCAGTGGCAGTGAGAAGGGGTTTTGCAGCAGGGCCTCCACCTATGACTTGACAATCATGTGCCACTGCAGCTGCACACCTACGTGCAGCAGTTATGATGTCTGTGGCTCTGTGACACATCTGCTCATATGTGCGAATGTGTCACCCAATGGTGTTAATGTTGGCCACTAATTCATCCTAGTGGGCAGCACAGTCAGCCATATTGGCCTGCCCCTTTGATGGCAGCACAGAACTATATTTCTTTAAGGCATCAATTATAACATTATTCTCAGCATCTGTAAATGGGAGGCTACGATGAGCAGACATACTGTATCCTCCAAGACAAAAGAATGATAATACATATGACTATCACATAACTGCAAGTTAACTGTTTACAGATAAAGCAATAAAGGAAGGCTGTCAGCTCCCCTAGATAAACATGAAAGAGTCTGCATATTTCAAAAAATAACAAGATGGCAGATACAAAGCAAGAGGACTAACAATAGAAACTTGTCCTTGTTTGTGCCACAGCAGTAAGTAAATTATGCTCACCCACCTAAAATAACAGACCAGTCTAGCTGTTGCACTAGCAGTAACTCATCTTTGTCCTCCCCAAACAAAATGATAGGCTAAGGACCCATTGTGCTAACAAAACATATTTGAAATGGTAAAGGTGCTATCAAAGGACCTGTCCATGTAAGGTGTACATATTTATAACACAGCATTCCCATTTCAGGTATTCTCAATGCTGTGTACCTGTGAAATGGCTTGACAACCAAGGCCATGCCATCATTACACTTCTAAGTAATGCATACAGATTAAAGTGTGAAAACCATTACTTCACATTTATTCGTAACTACATTCCAGCATATGCATTATGTAAGTAACAAAATGAGAACATACCAGCTGAAGTGCAACACTCCTCTGTAGAGATATACTGTGAACAAATACCATTGTCTTAGTGAGTTAAACAACGTACTAACTCCTCAACTTCAGTCTCGCTAGCTACACATTTGCCTTTTTATAATGGAGTACATTATTAATGGATTGCATCTGTCTTAGTCTGTGCCCCAAAGATGCTAATTACTGCATAAGCAGGTGAATTGCATGATAGTCAACCAAACTTGTAAATCTATTCGACAAGATATAAAACATCCAAGCAGATTTCATTGTGGTTTTTCCTAGAGATTTCACAAAGTGTGGAGTACAGACACAGCATTTGCAATGTACGTCCTGACCGTGTATTGTAATGTATAATACTATTATGACATGTACTTGTATTTCATCATGTGGTACAGTAAGCAGGTAAAAGGTGAGAGATGTGTAGAAAAAGTCAAGTAACATGTGACAGCAGAGAGTTATTTCACTTGTATGTGTCCATTAGAAAGTAGTAGTCTTTAGCCATGCAAGATTCACACATTCATAACTCTCCAAAGTGCTGGTGATCAATGCGTGGTCTCAGTTTAGCATCATATGTGTGTAATGGAATATCTTTACATCGAGAAGTTGTGCCACAACAGGACCTCAGCTTGGCCCACCCCCTTGAAAGAACAGGGTACCCTTGCACTTGCCATAACAGGAATTCAACTTTTCTCCCACCACCAAAAGAGCAGTGTATGCTTTTTTGTGCCATCCAACCTGGCCTTCATTTGCTGACAAGTGCATATCATACTATTCCCAGTTACTATACACACACACAATGTAAGGCAAATGAGGTAGACTGGCTTTCACACTGGATATCTCTGAATACTGGTCAGATAACTGCTGTAAGCCCAAGCAACCCAGATTGGTATAATTTCAAGTAATAGTCCTGATAGGTTGTGTGATCACTAAGTGCAGTACATCCAAATCTATATATTTCATATAATACATGTATAAATAACAGCCGATGTCTTTATATCAGTTAAAATACATTGTGGAAGATTGTTGTGTAATTAATAACTTAACGTTGTTTATTCCCATGCTGTTTGTGTGGCAGACAAGGATAAGGCTCCCATCCTGTTTTCTGAAGGTGCACTGGAGTGAGATTTGAAATCCAGACCTCTGCAGATATTCCTTCTGTATAGCAACAAACTGTATTTTCTCTTTTTTCTCCTTCTGTCTTACTTTAGTGGGTGAAGTGGGGGATGGGTGCATTGTTTGCTCAACGTGCTGCTTATCACAAATAGGTTTAACTATGCTAATCAATTTTCTGTGTGGAGCAGCATTGTGCAAAATACACAACTGGGCCACCCAGGTAGCAGACAGGACCTAGACAGCCAAAATTAGAAACAGGATGCTTTCTGTTAATGAAATTGTGCACTATGCAAACCTGCTAAGTACTGTTGTGCTGAAGTTAACAGTGAGAACTTAACAATGAATACTAACTTAGGGAATGTTATGTAACTTACTCTGTGGCAGCAGGTGTTAAGTCTAGGTCTGAAGTGTAAATGGTCTTGGGTTCAAGTACAAGGTGTAGAGACTTTGTTTTACTGTTGTGACACTGCAGTATTTAGCAATGAACTGACACATAGAGAAAGGATTTTGCAACTTTCCTGTTGCAATAGCTGTCAGTGCCAGGCTAACATCCATATGGTCCAGGGTTCAAATACAGTCTATGCCATTAAACTTTAATGTTGTTCCAATTCACATTATAATTACTCTCACGTATAGCAGTTGGCCTAGTGTAGCTTATATAAATATTTACAGTACATGACTTAAGACTGATACAGTAATATTGTGTCAGTTACGTAGTTATTTATTAATCTATGCATTGTCTAGTTAATAGCAAAAATATGACTGTAGAGATAATGTGTACTATAAAAAAACAAAAACAAAAACACAAACCACCACAAGGGTGAAGTGAACAACCAAAACTTAAAAAAAATAAAATGTCACTGTACACCACAGAAGACTCAAAATATTAGTGTAGTGTCTTTTAATATCCGCTTTCATATCAAAACTTCATCATAAATAACACAGACAATTTCACATCACAACTAAATATACTTCTAACTCATTAAAACAATCCCATGATGCATAAAACAATCATGCATTTACTATATTTGTATTAACCTTTAATTTTCTATTGGCTAAATAACACTTTATATTAGCGTGTTCATGCAAACCTGGTGGGCTATCTGCTCCTAATTTTATTTGCCAAAAAAATTCTCTCATCTCCACCAGATTCTTGAAATCACCTCCCTTCTTAATGTAGTTAACTTGTTCTAAACTGTAAAACAAAACTTATTAAAATCCTTACAAATACTAGAGTATTCATACAGAGCATTATTCATATCTTTCTTTTTTACTGCATTAAAATGCTCTTTAATCCTGTCCTTTGATTTCCTAGTTGTCATTCCTACATAAAATGAATCACAATTTGAACAAAAAGCAATGTATATAACTCCAGTAGAATCACAATTACATTTACTAACTAAACATTATAAGATAAATGAGACAGAATAATAAAAGATCCTTCATAAATGTACCTACAAATGTTACATTTATTGCATTTATATGTCCCCTTCTTCCTATTGTCATTAAATGTGCTTCCTGTACATATATCTGACCTTTTAAGCAATTGCTTTAAGCTATCATTTTTTGTACTAACAAACTTGGGAACACTTCCTAGAATCAGTCCCAGTTCCCTGTGCCCATTAATAATTCTTCAGTTGTCACATATTATTTTCTTAATAAATGGAACATCTATAGACATATCAACAATGCAACACTGGACTTGGCTGTTACTTTTTACCTCTATTGTACCAGTTTTTTATCAAAACTACGCATCAGTATGGGCATAAAATGCGTATATCTCTTATTTTTAATTTTGTCAACTGTATCCTCCAATAACTTTAACGGATAACCCCTGTCTGCAAACAAAGGCATGAAATTTACTTCTCTATCAAATACTGCATCATTGTTAATCGTTCAGGACGCCCTTATGTATTGTCCCCTCTGTATATTACGTTTCATATAACTAGGATGATTACTAGACCAATGTAAATATGCATTGAAAAAGTACCTTTTCTATGAATATTACTTTCAAAAACTTTCTTTTCTATGTACCATTTTAACTCCACATCTAAGAAGTTCACTTGATACAAACTGGAACTTAAAGTAAAATTAAAAAAATCAGAGGTACTGTTTAAAATCTCTGCAAAATTATTCACGTCATTTTTACCTTTAATAATAAAAAACAAATCCTCCACAAATCTATTGTAAAAAACTATGTCAGTAAATTCTTTGATCTTTGATAAAATTTCATTCTCCCACCAACCCAGCACCAAATTCGCATATGCTGGAGAAATTGCTGCACCCATTGTAGCTCCCCTAATTTGTCTATAACATTTATCATGAAACAAGAAAAAAATATTTTCTAAAACAATTTCTAAGAGTTTGCAATATACTTCAACATCATTCCCTCTCATTTTCACATATTTATACAAATAATCTCTTAAAAGCTCCACTCCTTCAATATTCGGAATTGATGTAAATAAAGAAACAATGTCAACAGTAACAAATGTTAGCTCATAAATATTATGTAAACTAGTTAAAGAAAATTTTCTAATATGATTTAAAAAGTCCCATGAATCTTGACAATAAGAGATCAGTCTTTGCACAACAGGATTAAATACTGAATCTAAAAAAATAGAAATACCTTCAGTGATACTACCCCCCACTGACACAATTGGTCGAAAAGGGGGGTGAGCTGGATCTTTATGAATTTTCAGTATCCCAAATAAAACTCCAATATGTGGATACTTGTTATAAAAGAAGTTATACATCTCAAGATTAATGTCATTATTCAATAACATATCTTCAATAGCATATACACATACTTATATTTCACATTGATTTTATTGATAGAAACCTACTGATATTCATTTTCATTACTTAATAACATTTCCACTGCAATATAATAATCATGATTATTCATTGTCAGCTTTCATGAAGCATAAACTTTTGTCATTACTTAATTCTTTTAAAGCATTACTTTCTGCATAAGTTAAATTATAATATGATTTAACATTCTTACAATTCAGAAATATTCTAATGTCCCTTTCCCAAAATGCTTCAAAATTCTTTAAAGTAAAATGCAATGAGGGGTGAAAGGTAGAAGGCCTTTATAAACTGTCATTCAAAGTCACATCTTTAAGAATAAATGCCAAGTTCAACTTTCTTGTGTACATTTTTAACTGCTAAGGAATGTATGTTAAATTAGATCTATGGCTAGGGATAAGTCCAAAGCCCATACCAAGTACTGAGAGATGATAGTCATTCAATTGAAAGTTACTCAAATTAAATATTTTAAACTTTCCCATCGGCAAATAATTTGCTTGAGTTTTACCTTTGTGCAGTTCTGATTGCAATTTGAGACTGATGCTGTTTGCTGACTACCTACTGCTCTCATTTCCAAGTTTTTTGGCTCCTCAGTAATTTCTGAAGCTTCTACTAAACTTATCGAACCATTAGAAGGTTTGTTCACCAAAGGAGGATAGTCTTTTTCATAAATAATGGGATCACAATAAACCTCTGCTTGTACTTCAATACGCCTGGGCTCACGTTGCACTGAAGTGTGATTACCACCTTTATTTATACATGTCTGCTCATACCAGTCTTCTGATTGGTTAATTTGATTCCCCTCTCTAGCTGTATATTTAAAGGACAAAATGGATCTTTATAATTGCCGGTTCTATTGTTGTTTTGTTTTTGTTTCTCAGAACATGTAAAAGACCAAGTGTAGGCTGTGTTAGACTGATAAACTACTCGATCACATTCCATTTTCTTCAATTTGCGGTTAATGCTTTTCTCAAAACTATCAACCCCTAACAACAATGCGGCCATATAAATGTCTTGTTTCAGGAGAATTAATAAGCTATTGCTGTATCTCAGTGTCCCATTCTTCTAATTGCCCTTTTAATTCTACTAGTAACTTGTTGTTCTTTTTATGTTTAACTTCGTGAATTCCAAGCCCACATTATTAAAAAACTGAACCAGTTCATTATAGAATAAATCATCGCTGTTTACCCCATTTGGTTCTTTGAAAACAATTAAGCCCTTCAACACAATACGTGTTTTGATACAACTGTCAATGTATTGATTTTTCAGCATAACAGCACAATATTTTTTCAGGCACTGACATTTTCCTGTTAGTCACAGCAATATTAATGCTGATTCTTTTGCTGTGACTTATAAGTATGTGAATTCAGCATTAAATACAAATTTTAATCCATTCATGGCTAATGGTAACTGTAAAGATGTTAATTGTGCCGAAATAGATATAGATGATGCCCTAAATAAAATGGAAAAGATGGCACTGGATTCAAAATTGGGTGTAGGCATGAATTTTACAAATGTTTATGATAATTTTGCATACATTTAGTGATACTACCACCTTTTACCATTGCTTAGCAATGTCCATTACTTCACAAGTAAAAATTTATCAGATGGATACAATATTAGCTGAATTTGGACTGTCACCTCCAGAGACAGAGGTGACAACAACATAATAATGCTGTATAGGCAATTGGACTGAATCAAGTATGTCAAGAAGGCATGTGTGCAAAATGGAGAGCTATGTATTAGATGATTTTTGGGACAGGTGTCCCCCTTTTTGGGGGGTGAGAGAGAAATGGAGAAATGTTGGGGAAGAGACATAGGCATGTTTGGGACAGGCAAGTTGGCAAGGTGAGGAAGCAATTGTTGACAGGACATACAAGACAAGATACAGGAATGGAGAAGGACACAATGGGGGGGGTGAACACCATGGTTGGGGTGAGGGTGGCGAAATTGAGATTTCATGGAAGTCAGCGTGGGTGACAGTGGGAATCAAGGCCTCATCCAGTGGACTGTCACCACTGTTCCCTAACTGTGGTAGCAGCTGCAGTGCCCAACATGTGTGCCTTTGATGGGCACTCTGTAGGTGCTCCATCTGGCATAGGAGTGTGTCCACTGCATGGTGCACAATCCTACCTGGCAACTCATTCTGCATGATATATGCAACTCCTCCTCCACTGCTCCCAGAAAGGACAGCAAGCCTATCTTCTGGAGTAGAACTACATGAAGACCCAGGTAGTGCAGGGGCAATAGACAGAGTGAGAATGTGAAATGGTTGTTTTGTGCTAAAGAGTAAGGCATGCATACTTTCTTTTACAGTTGAAATATACATACTCAATTATATACAACTGTCTGAAATAACATGTAATCCATCTTTAACCGTTAAAGCTACAATAACAGTACTCTTAATATGCATACATAGTGCATGCTTCTCTCATCCTTGCCAGGCATGCTCCATGAGACCTCACATTCGTGGCCTTTTCTTCAGCAGCTGTAGAAAAAGAAAAACAAAACAGAATGCCTTTATGAATATCAGTCTTGACTATATTCAGCTATAACTTTTACAACCGGTTGATGCATTTTATACTTACTCATCTATGGAGTGTTCCCTGCTCTTTATTCCCTGATCCACTGATCAAGGGTATCTCTCTTCCTCCTACAGAGATTGTCATAATGATGACAACACTGCTCACCATCGTATGGGATACCTGTTTCACTGGTCAAAGCTCTAGCCAAACTACTCCAGGCTTCAGGCTTATACTAAGAACCTGAGAAGTCACTCTGCAAAACGCATGGACCATGCTCCTTAACTAAAAGTCCAATAAAGACTTTGGACTCCAGAATACCCCAACATTGCACTCAAAACCACACACCCTCTCCAACACCAGACAGAACTCCTAAATATAAATCTCAGTGTATAACACGCATTTCCAGCCAATTCTACTTTAAATATATGTTTTCTCACCAATTCCATTTATTGCACTTACTGAGAGTGCACACTGTCTGGTGTTTGCTACCTTTGAAAAAGTTTCACCCTACTTACCATTGCACAAACATGTTAAGTCAGGGTGTGTCTGTCTGCATGATTGTAAGTCATGCACAGCAGTGGGCAATAAAAAAAATAAAATGCAATGAAATTCCAAGGATATTTGATAAAAAAACACTTGTCTAGCTATGCTATTCAAATGGTATTGCAGAAATATACTTACATGAACACAGGATGCATTATACCCACAGTCATACATTTTATGTTATATGCACAATACCCATATAAATGAATATGTAAATAACCCACACAATAGTAGTGTCTTAGCCCTCACACATGTACATTTTAATGTCAACTACACTATGTCAGGTGTTATGAGTGAGAGTAAATATGACATGACTTGGAACAACATTAAAAGTTTATGGAGTATATATTTTTTCAACCCAGGACCATGTATACAATAGTCATAAACTTACAGCTGCTGCCACACGAAAGTTGAGAAAACACTTGTCTATTTTGCACTTCATTTGTATAATCTACCATGTCAGCACAGTCAAAGACAAGTTTGCTTGCCCTAAAATAGAACCCAGAGCCATTTGCACTCCAGACCTAGACTTACTACCTATCGCCACAGGATTAGTTACATGACATCCCCTGTATTAGTCTTGAAGGTGTTAGTGCAGCACAGCCTCTCTTACTGGGTTTGCGAAATGCCCAGTGATATTAATTGAATGCATCCGGTTTCTGTTTTAGGCTGTCTGGGTCATATCTGATACATGGGTGGTCCAGTCACACAAATGAGCGAAGCATCATGCAAACATGTGAAAAAAAGTAAAAAAGAGAGAGAAATGAACAACAATATAATATGTGAAATTAATTAATGCAAAATGACATATCTATGGCAGGGTCCCTTGAATGATTTTTCTCAATTTAAATGTATTTGGGACCCTGCCATATTTCAGTAAGGGAAAACAATTGCTTTATACCTCTCAACTGTACAGATTTCCACAGAATGTCCAGATTTTGCTTCATATTTTTGGACTGTTTCTCATAAAAGTTTGGGTTTTTGGAAAATCACTGAGGATTGAATTAAAAAAATAATGACAGACATTCTTGATTCAGATTTCAAACCCTTCTGAAAATTCATGGTAATACAAAACTTGCTATTTTATCAACTTTTTTAAGTTTGTAAGAGCAGTATTTATAAATTGACCCTATTTTTGGGCCTTTGTCCCCCCATTATTTATAGCTTTGTTCAGATTTCTTTCTGTAAGAGGTTGACAGGTATGATTGCCATGCTGCAGACAGCAATCTTACATAGAAATGCTATCTACATTCCCAAAGAGGTCTCATGGCCAAAAAAACACTGTTTAAGCACACAGCACTTTATTAATATGCATTGCATAGCATCACCACAGGTACAACTCATGTACATGGAAACACTCCAAATAGGCTCCACATGAACCCTACACAGAGTTTCTAGAATCCTGCTCGATGTTTTATGCAGTCATCAAATTGCATCATCTGTTCAATAATCCCTTATGGTGTCATCAGTGTACTATATGACAAACTCTAAATCAAAAAAGAAAAATCAAGAGCAAATCACTTATGTTATGGGAGGAGTCACTAGCCTCTATAAACTTACATTATTTATATGTCTGTTACAGATTCACTTCAATAAAACATATGGTGGAACAATGACATAGCTTTCATAAAATATATTGTTCCACGCAGACACAGACCACTAAATGACACTCAGACACCAACTTTAACTCAGATAGAAAGTAAACTACCTCGCCCCTCTTCCCAATAGCAGTGCCAGACTTCTTTCCATTAAAATGCCAAGGTACATGACAGCATATGAATGCATCTGTGCATTCAATCAACTTTAGACTTTACTTCAACAGGAGTGCTGTAATATTCTGCCTTCTCACAAGCATACCTTTTAACTTTATACTAGATGCAAAAAGTATATCAGAGAGTCTTGAGTTCTGATGTTTATCAATATTAATGAGCACCTGAGCATTTCAACAAAGGATAGAACAATAGCAGCAAGACCCCTCTGTTCTTGGAATCTGTTTTGCATGTAACAATTGAGTCAAATATTTCAATGTTTAATGAAGGCACGTGCAACTGTTTGGTGCATATTACTGAGAACAAAGAATGATTTCCATGTGCCAAGTCTTTCTCTGTCTTTCTTTTGCTCTGTCTCTGCTGTTTAATAAGCTATTTTCTCTTTAGTTTAAGCTATTTCTCTAATGTATTTTTGGGCTTAAAAAAATTATAGTCTTCAGTGTGGGCTTCTTTTGTAATAAAGATTCAATAGATTTTTACCATTTGTAGCAGTTTGTTAGCTGTGACTGATTGGCTGTGTATAATTTATTGGCATAAATAACTCATTGAAATACAGCACCATTTTCTCCTTTTCTTACATTATGGAAAAATATGCAGAACTGGCATGAACAGAAACAACTGAGTAATTACTTTGTGCATTAAGGAATACAGTGGTTAATGGGTATGCCTCATATAATTTTTCTCATTCTGTGCAATGCTTGGCAGAAACCATTTTATGTTTTTATCAAGTAAATTCTGCACTTTTCCTTGACATCATATCTGCAGATAACACTTAATATTCTGTAATAGTTCTTTGTTATACAAATGTGTGCTAATGTAGAAACATTAACTACAGTTTTAAAGAAAATAAAGTACCATGTGTCATCATACAACATGATAAACTTTGAAACACCTGGATATAAAAATAGTATGAAAGGTGGAGTTTCTTGAGAAGGTGGCTTAGGGATAAATTAATAAGTAGGTGCATTTTCTTAAAGGTGATTTGAGTTTTTTTTATCTTTTATTGCCACATAGACGGGATGCATTACTGCTACAGCTGAACACATTTGGTAAAGTGCAAAAAGGAAGCAAACAGACAGTCCTCTAGTTGATGATGTTACATTTAAAGAATAATTTTTGAAGCTGAAGTTACAAGCCAAATCGGTCATTTTCCTGGCACCAGAACCCAAACATTCATTTCACCGAAATGATAGCATTTTCTTTAGGCTAAAAAACATTTGCCTTCCATTTCAAGCAATTCCTTCATAGGAATTCTTTCTACCTCACACAGTCATTTATGGCAAGCTCTTCCCTTGCAAGAGTTAATCTGAAAGAAATTAAAAATACTAGTTTTGCTGTTAGATTAAAATTTAGTGTTCTTACTTTTAATCAGAAAGTTTACTGATCTTTTCACATAACATCAATATGAACTTTTGTAAATGGGCATACATACTCACAGTTATACAAACATCATAACCCTTGACAAAATAGAAATGTGGAAAAAAATAAAATATAACAAAAATAATAAAACTTGGTCCAACAATTCTCTATTCTTTATAAATCTGTTCTCTAGTTTTCTTAATAAAAATAACCAAAGGGAAGAAAAAGGGGCAACAGTCTAAAGAGAAGATGAGTAACAGAACACTGGAAATATGGTGTTTCATTCTGATTTATGATAGACTAACACCTTTAAATATAGTGTCTTTTAATTCAGTATTGTAGCTCAATATGTGTGTACAGCTTTAAGAAGCTTTCTCTGAGCTTGCACAACTCTGAGCATGTGGCCCAGGCCGGTATGACCCTGACCTTGAGTAGCATCTTACCCTCACCAAGAATGATGCCACAATATGAAGACAAGATGATCAATTTCAACAATTGGCGTAATTATTGGTGTCATTCAAATGGGATCCAATGCCTGTCAGCCTGGGATGACATGCTCGACAAGCCATGATGCTTCGCTAGAGATGGCCTGCACCTGTCACCCCTGGGCTTTCGGATATTGGCAAAGGCTCTTGCTACCCCCATAGTGCCTTTTTTAGGCAAGGCTCAAAAGACAAACCCACCTCCATAGGTATCACAAGGGATAAGAAACTAAGAGTAATGCTACTCAACGCCAGAAGTCTAAACCTCAAGATGCATGCACTCAAAACTCTCCTTTGCATGGATCAGGCAAAAAAAAACTAAGACTCTCTGTATAGAAACCTGGTTCAGGCTCCCAGAACAGAAACCTGGTTCAGCACTACCAGGTTATACCTCATACCATGCTTTTCAGCCCCAAAACTTGGACCGACCCACAAAGGAGGGAGTATCAATATTCATCAAAGATGCCCACACCTCCAGGTTGGTGGCACAGCACGAAGCATCAGAGACTATCCATGTGCAACTAACAGTGGGTAAAACTGCCTTCCAGTTTATAGCCTGCTACAGACCACCCTCCCTAACCCAGGAACCCCACTCGGCCTTCATGAGAACACTGGAAAATATGAAGGTCTCTCCAAACACCATTATATTGGGTGACTTTAACTACCCAAACATAGACTGGGAGCATTACTCGAGCTCCAACACCCTAGCCCAAAGGTTCCTAGAATTTATAAACTCAAATGCTATGGAACAACTTGTTACCACTCCCACAAGAGGGGAAAACATACTGGACCTGATCATCACCAACATGGGGACTCTATGCTCCAGACCAAAAGTGTATCCCTCACTGGTAAGATCAGACCATAAACTAATCTCACTGGATGTTCACATCCCGACACCACACCCTGCCCAGAAAACCACAGTGGAAAACTTCTCTAAAGCAAATTTCACACTCCTCAAAACTGAGGTGGAATCCTTCAAAGCCCCTGGGCCTGTGGAAAATATGGCCCAGACCGCAGAATCCTTTATAAACACATTCTATGAACACCTTCAGGAATGCATGGATCATGCGATCCCAAATAAAACCAAGACCCAATCCACCAAAGGCAGACGTCCTGTCTGGTGGACCCCAGCCATAAACAAGCTATACAATAGAAGGAGGAAGCTACTAAATGATAGAGCAAAATTCCAAAAAGGGAAGGCATCTCTGATCAGTATTAGCAAAAAACTACGGGCACTCATAAAATCATCTAAGGCCAGCTTCGAGAGAAAAATTGCACAGGCCACTAAGGATAATCACAAGGCTTTCTTTAGTTATGTTAGGAACCTGGGTGGTAATTCCCAGATATGCTCAGAATTAGTCCAAAATGACAAAAACTACACCGAACCCACAGACATTGCCAACATCCTAGCTGACAGGTTCAGCGCAAACTTCTCCCCCCCGTCCCCACCAAAAGGGCAAATATCTATTCCAGTAGACTGCTGCCCCCCTGACATCTCGGATGCTCAGGTAAGAGCCGCCCTCTCCAAAGCAAAAAACACAGCATCAATGGGACCAGACGGTGTCCCGGGCTGCATCCTACATGAACTCCAAGAAGAGCTAAACCCAAACATAAAACTACTGTTCAATCTCAGCCTTACTACAGGATATGTACCCAAAAAGTGGCGTACAGCAACTGTGGTCCCTCTCCACAAAGGTGGTGCCTCAACAGATCCTGGAAACTATTGCCCCATAAGCATGACTAGCTTGGTCTGCAAAGCAATGGAAAGGATAATCATGGACCTCATAAATAAAGATATTGGGGACCTACAGACACTGGATCCTACCCAGTTTGGCATTGTTAAGGGCAGATCCTGCCTCTTAAACCTGGTTGATTTCTTTGAAACAGTCACCAAGGCCATTGACGAGGGGAAGGTGGTCCACACAGTCTACCTGGACCTCGCAAAAGCCTTCGATACAATACCCCACTCGGGCATTATAGATAAGCTCACCAGCTTAAATATAAACCCCTATGTCACTAGATGGGTTGCAAACTGGCTCAAGGACAGAGCCCACATGGTTAGAATTGCTGGAGCCATGTCAGACTCCAAACCAGTTACAAGTGGCATCCCACAAGGCTCAGTCCTGGGACCTCTCTTGTTCAGTATATATTTCTTGGCGGTACAGGCCAACACGGAAGGACTGTGGCTGACCAAGTTCGCAGATGACTGCAAACTGGGCACCATAATCGACTCTCCAGCCGACACAAGCATCCTCCAAAAGGGCCTCATAGAAACAGACAACTGGTGCCAGAGCCATGGCCTCAAGCTAAACGCCAAAAGTGTATAGTCATCCCCTTTGGCAAAACAAAGTGCCCACAAATTACCACATAGGTGGTAATCCATTAAGTACAGAAGAAGTAATTAGGGACCTGGGGACCCAAGTTGATAGCAATCTCTCATTTGACAACCACGTGGCCAAAGTGGTTAGAAAAACATTTTATATAGCCCACCTAATCATGAAGGGATTCACATCTAGATCAGGGAGGTCATCATGCCTCTTTACTCATCCCTCATCAGGCCCATAATTGAGTACAATGCCCCTTTTGGGATGTACCTTACCAGACACCTGCAGCAACTGGAAAGACCCCAAAAGTACCTCACCAAGAGGATCAAAGGGCTCAAACAGATGCCATATGCTGCCCGGTTAAAGAAACTCCAGCTCTACTCAGTGGCATACCGCCTGTTCAGAGGCGATCTGTGCCTGGCGTATAAAGCCATGTCCAACCCGAATTAATGGACATGCTGCACCTCAGAAAATCCAAATCCTATCGAGCTACACGCTCGAGAGACTTGAACCTCAGCACTGAAATAAATAGGACATCCTGGAGGGACAGATTCATAACCCAGAGGCTCCCTTCACTCTGGAATAAAATCCCAGTCCAGGTTAGGCAGAGTCCCTCATTGACTCTCTTCAAGAGGAATCTTGATGAGTGGATGGGAGATCATATGTTTACCCCGGGTATGACTTCTGTGTCACTGTTAGACAGAGGCACAGTATACTAACCTCAAAAAAAGGGCATAGCAAAATTAATTTAAAATGGGTGGCGAAAGCCAAACACATTCTGGCTAGGCTTATAAATGCCCTAGGGCAGATAGACTAGTATGAACCTATGAACCTATGAACCTATGAACCTATGTATGAAAGCATGTTTGTCTGTTTAGTCTGTCTGTTAATCAGTTTGTTTATATTTTGTAATGCTGCTATCCATCCGAATGTGTTTCTATGTAATAAAGGATATAAACAAACTACCCCGCCTGTTCATCATTTATACTAGAGAGGGAGGAGTGACATGGTGTCAGAAGTGGCATGTCTAATACAACAGGATGCTAGAATGGGATCCAGATTCCTCAGCTTCAAGACCGAGATGCATTCAGTTAAGACTGGAGGAATATAGAAGAGTGAATCATCCCTACTACACGTATAACCCACAAAGCAGTTCAATTTCAGGTATTGAAACTTGATCAAACGATTTCTTATTTACAAAATATGAAAAAAGGCATTCAGAATGCTCTAAACAAATTTCTAAGTAACAAAAATATTCCAAATTGCAATATATTAATAGAAATATTTGAAATAACTACAGAAAATGTTTGAAATAAAGTCTGGATCACATAAAATGAATAAAATAAGGAAAATTACCACATTTTCTTCACTAAGCACTATTTTTTCACATTTATCAAAAGTATTCAAGTTGTCTGAAGTGTATGAAGTGTTTGCATGTTTGTGCAATATTCCAATACAGTTATTTTTCAAAATACAACCATTTTAAAGCATATTTCAGAAAGTACAGTATTGTGAAGAGCTTATTGTGCATTTGAATGTTATTACAGGCACATATTGCAGCTTGTCTGTCTAAAAGTGCAAGGGCCATATTTTTCAATGTGTTTGGGCATACCTTGTTGGCATGGCTGAAGGGTTTCTTAGACCAGTAACCACTGGTGTTTACAATAATGTTGCAGAGAACTGGAGAGTGTTTGAGCAAGAGTACAATATTTTCATACAGGCTGCATTTGCTAATAAAGATGACCATACAAAAGCAATTATTCTGCTTAATTTAGCTGGTTCAGAAGCCACTGAATGGAGCATTCATTTGTGTATGCACCTGCTGTCTTTGCAGGAGAGGGGAAAATCATTATATAGCTGTACCAGCTGAGTCAAGGGAGGACCCTGAGTGCTTATAACATAAATTTAGAGAAATGTGTACTCTCCAAATGAATGTTACAAAGGAAAGGCACTTATTTTATACAAGGGATCAAAAGCTTGGTGAAACTTTCGCAGCATATATAACTGATTTGAGAAACAAGGATAAAACGTGAAGATTCAGTGATTTAAGGGAAGAGTTGATAAAAGACAAACTTGTGTGTGGTATTAAAGATGCTGTGAGAAATATTTTGCTTCATGACGGTGAGATTTGTCAGATATATGAGCTTAGAGAAAAACAAAGAAATATGCTAACAAATGAGAGATGCATGCTTCCAGTAACTTCTAAAGTCCATGTTAATAGTATGCAGTACATGGTTAAAATAAATAGCCCAAGCAAATGGCGGCAACTGTAAACCTTGCAACAGTCTCTGGGAAATCCCAGAGTTTTCTAGCAAATTCCAGAGTATGCACAGGCTCAGTGAAGCATAAGAGTGAATCAGCAAACTCAAAGCATGTATCACCACCCAGTTTTATAACCAACTTCCTTAATTGTGGAGAAAGTCATGAGCCTAAAAGGAAAGATGTTTAAATTTTGGTCAGCAATGCCTCAAATGCAATAAGTGGTATTGCTGGTATTTTGTAAATTAAAATGCACACATTCTTTTATTAAAATTGAACATTCCAAGAGACAAGTTGATCTTTTAGAAAGCTGTGATCCTACTTTTATGTTGCTGGTGTGTAAGTGCTTAATGAAACAGTGAATGCAGTAGATTTATGGGCAAGGAATGCCGTATTTTGACTGTTCAGATAAACGGAAAACCCATAGAGCTCAAAGTTGACAGAGGTTCAAAGTGCAATGTTATGTCTGCAGAAACATTTGCTAGAGTATGTGCTGGTGAGAAGCTTGATTTGGCAGTGTGCAAAGCTTGTTGCTTATGGTGGTGAAGAGATTCAAACCGAGGGCTCGCTAGTACATTCATATTACTCTGCTGGGAGATGCTATGACTTGTTATTTTATGTAGTCAAAAGGCACATCCAGTCATTATTAGGGTTCAGAGGCAGTTTGAAAATGGAACTGCTTTTATATAATACGGAAGTCTATCATGTTAGTTTGAAAGACCACTGTTCTAATTTCACCCAGTATATTTTATCTACCTATGCTGATCTTTTCGAAGACAAACTAGGCAAGCTTCCAGTTGTGTAATCCATAAAGTTAGACCCAGACATCAGCCCAGTTGTCAGGCCAGCCTGGAAATTTCCAGTTGCTATGCAGAATAGAGTCAAAGTCAAGCTAGATAAAATGGTACAACGAGGTGTAATTTATCCAGTTGATGATCCAACTGAATGGGTATCTTCCATGGTGGTTGTGAAGCTGCCAGCCCAGCTAGCTAGAGTTTTGTAAATAATTCTATGTCATTGCAAATATTAATATGATCCCTATACTTGTCCTACAAATGTACGTAAACTAAATGTTCTGTGCTGAGCTTCAAAAATGTAAACAGTGCACCCTGCTGGAGAAGAGCAGAAAAGTTTATGGACTATATGGCTATGCAAATGTACGTTTTCATGGTAGAAGTTAGAACATAAAGAGTTAACTTGCAAAACTCTAAGAAAAATTGACAATTAAAGAGTTTTATGACTGTGTTTTCCACAGCAAAGAGACAGAATGTCTGCAGCTAGAAATTATTTCTATTGTCTGGAAACAGATATAATGACAGGTTTCAAGGGTAAAAGTATTTAACTGGTTTTACAACTTTCAGTTCCAGGCAACTAATTAGGGATAAGTATTTTTGATACAGAGGTGTTAATTTTAAAGTTTCTGTATGTAACTGGTTTTACAACTTTCAGTTCCAGGCAACTAATTAGGGATAAGTATTTTTGATACAGAGGTGTTAATTTTAAAGTTTCTGTTAGCCTGGGAACTAAAGGCAGAAGTGACAAGAATGATGTAATCTGAGATAAACCAGCAGAAATGTTTGATAGTAATTCAAGAACTATCTCAGAGAGTGAGTCTGTGCATTTTGTATCTTGTCTTGGATCTGAAAACATCCGTTCAACACTTGTATATACCTGGCTGTGTAAGTAAGTTATTTAAAACATAGTTTCTCTTAGAGATAGATAGGAATATAGTAAGATCAGTCTACAAGTTTTCTGTATTCATATGAGACTGTCTTGCACTGTTGTTTTAAAGTATTTCCTGTGATTCTGAACTGTGTTGTCACTATGTTGAGCTGTTGAGTACTGCCTCATGCTTTTATTATTTATTATTAAATATATTTACACCTTTTAATTGTGGCTGGTTTGTTTAGAGATATTTAAGCTCTTAGCATACTTGCATATATATTTCGTGACTCTCTACAGGCTACTCTTGAATAGCCTTAAAAGTTTGGTCACACATCATTTGGATAATAGTAACATTGCACAGTAGAATTGGTCACCCTTTGGGAAGGGCCTTATAGTAGCTGATAAAGGGTGGTTGGTGGCAGCTGCTACTACATTATAGTCTGGGCAGAAGGGGGCATAGTTAGTGAAGCCATGCCAGCTTTCCCCAGGAGTGTTTCTGTGTTTGTATATAAATGAATCTCAGTGTATGTGTGTGTGTGTGTGTGTGTGTGTGTGTGTGTGTGTGTGTGTGTGTGTGTGTGTGTGTGTGTGTGTGTGTGTGTGTGTGTGTCAGCTACTTGTGCAGGGACACGAAACACTGGTTGGACAGAGAGGGTACTGGAGGATTTGGCTTTACCACTCGTCTGAGATCTTAACCCTATAGCTGTGCCAGTGTGGAGTATTACTGTGGATCTGGAGAGAGAGGGAAAAAACAGTCCCAGACTGACTGTGGTCTCTGTGTGCTCTTAAGGGAAACTGTACTTTACTGTGTGTGTACTTGTTATCCTCCAAATGTGCATGTCCCTCACTGGTGTTAGTGGTGAGGATTGAGGCTCCTTGATTACTGGGCTAGTGCAGGGGCGTCACAGTGGTAGCTCATAAGAAAAGCTCAGATTGTATCAGAAGATGTATTGATCCACGAGACTTAAACAAAGCACTGAAAAGGCCTCATCAAATGTGTACAGTTGAAGAAGTTGCAGCTCTGATGCCAAATACCACTGTTTTTTCTGTCTCAGATGCAAAGGGTTCATTTTGGCAAATTTTGCTTGACAAGAAATCCTCGTTGCTAATTATGTTCAGTACTCCTTTTGGCAGGTACAGACTTTTAAGAATGCCATTTGGGATAAATTCTGCCTGTGTAGTCTTTCAACTTGCAATGGAGTAAATTGTTCTGGGTAGCTCTGTCCTGTCATAGTAGATGAATTTCTAGTAAGAGGTAATGGTGAAGCTGAGCATGATAGAAACCTCAAGAAAGTTCTGGAAAGAACATGTTAAGTGAATCTTAAGCTGAATCCTCAGAAGTGCAAGTTCAGGTTATGAGAAGTTACTTTATGCTGGTTACTTGTTTACTAGTTCATGCTTATGACCAGACCTTTCCAAGCAAACAGCTATTCTTGTGATGCCAGTTCCAAAGAATGTTCAAGCCCTACAATGTTTTCTTGGCATGGTTAACTGTTTAGGCAAGTTCATTCCAGACTAATGTCAACTAGCAGCACCAATTAGAGAGCTGACACATAAAGATGTATCCTGGTCATGGTTGGAACAGCATGAAAGAGCATTTGATGTTCTAAAACAGAGAATTGCCAGTCCACCAAATCCCAGAAACTATGATGTTCACAAACCAGTTACTCTTTCCTGTGATGCTTCAAAATGTGGTCTTGGTGCAGTTATTCTTCAAGAGGGTCAACCTATTGCCTATGCATCCAGATCTCTAACCCAAACTGAAACGCAGTATACTCAGATAGAGAAAGAGCTTTTGGCAATTGTGTTTGCATGTTCAGCATTCCATGATTATATTTATGGTAGACCTATCCAGATAGAAACAGACCACCAACTTCTAGTTACTATTTTGAGAAAGCCTATGCATACAGCTCCAGCTAGATTGCAACGTATAATGTTGAGACTGCAGAAGTATAGTTTCAACCTTGTCTGCAAACAAGACAAACTTCTTCATCTTGCTGATACGTTATCCAGATCACCCAGAGATACCACTGAACAGCATGAAAATGAGAAACTTGATTTTGAAGTCATGGAAGTGAGACATTTTTCTTCCACATGGCTTGATGAGCTTAGAAATCACACAGCCTCATTTCCAGTCTTACAGAAGCTCCACCACTTTATCAGACATGGGTGGCCATCAAAGCAATCTAGTTTACCTCAAGAAGTGCACCCTTATTTTCTTTACAGAGATGAGATTTTGTCTGACAATGGTATTGTCATGAAAAGTCCAAAAGTAATTGTTCCAAAGTCCTTGCAACAAGCGTATATTACTATCTGGCATCATGGCCACCCAGGAACTGATTCTATTCAAAGGAGATTGAGAGAACTAGTATTTTGGCCTTCTATGTCACAAGACATTGAGAGAGTACTCTCATCTTGTTCTGTATGTAATAGTACAAAACCACATTAACAGAAGGAACCACTTCAGCTAAACCAGATTCCTGAACTACCTTGGTCAACAGCAGCTTCTGACATTTTTGAATGGAATGGTCAACATTACTTGGTGTTTGTAGACTCTTATTCTAATTGGTTGGAGATTGACCTACTTCCTAACTTAGCACCCAGTACTGTCATTACTAAAATGAAACACCATTTTGCAGTCCATGGTAGTCTGCACAAAGTTATTTCCAATAATGGCACACAGTTTTCTAAGCAGCCATTCAAAATATTCACCAAAGAGTGGGACTTTATCCATGTTACAAGTAGTCCTGAGTACCTGCAGTCAAATGGTTTGGCAGAACATGCAGTTCAAAGTGTGATACAGTTACTTGAGAAGTTGAAACAAGGCAAAAGTGATATTTTCCTGAATCTCTTGAATCTCAGAAATATTCCTTGTGATAAACATCTTGGTTCACCTGCCCAGAGACTTTTGTCGAGACAAACCAGAGCCACATTATCAATCAGTAGTAGTTTATTGGTTCCAAGTGCTAAGAATAACAGATCAGTGAAAGCCCATCTGTTAAAGAAATGCCTAGCCGAGAAGTCTTTTTATGATAAATCCAACAAAATGTTCAAGCCATTATGTGAAGAAGAGACATTGAGAATGCAAACATGCAAAGGTTATGATCAGATTGGAGTTGTGAAAAGTATTTGTCCAGAGCTGAGATCATACATTGTGGAATCACAAGTAGTAGAGTTTAGGTGGAATCTGAAACATTTGATGCTGGTGTCTGAGCCTGTACCACAGCACCTAACCTGTGAGAAAGACTCTTTATCTCACTTTGAGTTATCCAGAGTTCCAGTTCCAGTAGATATCCCTGTTCCTGAGATGAATCCCAAAATTTCTGATCCTAGTTGCTCACCGAAGAGTGTCCCTGTTGCTAAACCCAGTTCTGATTACTATATTACTAGATCAGGTCGCATTTCCAGACCATGTTACAGACACACAGCAACTTGGGCATGAACATTGTGTTTGTTTCTGATGTCTATATTATTGCATGTTTTATTCTAATATCATCTCATTGAGGGCAGTCTATTTAAGACAGAGAATGTAGATCAATATGTGTGTACAGCTTTAAAAAGCTTGCTAGGGGCTTGCACGAGTATATAAATACTGAGCACGTATGAGCCTGACTGCCATTTTGTAGTTAGCTGTTGAGATGTAAGGATGTATCTCTATGTAGTCTGTCTGTTAATCAATTTGTTTATATTTTGTAATACTGCTATTAATCCCTGGTATGTTTCTATGTAATAATGCATATAAATGAACTACCCCGCCTGTTAAAGGGAAGGAGCTCTGACTATGATCCAGGAGACTAGCTGCTCAGGTACTTAATGGTACAGGCAGGCAGGTAAGTTGGGTGTAATCATATTAGTGGGTGATATCCTGTGCTTAGGCAGCATGCCATTCATGAAACCACATGCTATCACCATGGTGGGAAGCAGGGCGACAGAATACATGCACCCTGATGGAGGGAAGAGGCAGAAGAGGTAGCCATGCCAGTTTACACAAGTGATGGATTGCCCAGCCTGCAGCATGCCCTTTGCGCACCCAGCCTCAATGACCAATACCTGGCCACATGCAGTGAAGCTGCATCTCATAGTGAAAAACCCTGTTAGCTGTGCACATAATCACTTGCATTATTAAGTTGCACACACAAGTCTAACCGATGACAAAAACCCTGTTAGCTGTGCACATAATCACTTGCATTATTAAGTTGCACCCACAAGTCTAACAGATGATAAAAACCCTGTTAGCTGTGCACATAACCACTTGCATTATTAAGTTGCACACACAAGTCTAACAGATGACAAAAACCCTGTTAGCTGTGCACATAATCACTTGCATTATTAAGTTGCACCCACAAGTCTAACAGATGACAAAAACCCTGTTAGCTGTGCACATAATCACTTGCATTATTAAGTTACACCCACAAGTCTAACAGATGACAGGAAGCCCAATGATCCACTGGAAGCAGTGAAAAAATACTTGAGATGCTTTTATTTATTTATTTTTTGAAGGGTTGCTGTATGAATTTGCACTTGAAAAGCTAGGCACTAGGTAGGGCAGGCTAATACTGCTACTTGCTCTAATAGCTTCATAGTCTCCGTGCTTTGTCATATGGGATCAAAATGTTGAGGGACAAGGGGCAGTTTCATGGGCCCAGTTCACAGCTAAGCATCAACTGCTGACCATTCCTTGACAATTTCTTCTGTGTTAATAGATGGCTGGAACCTAACCTAGGCAAAAGAAAACAGTACATTATAAAGCCCTTTTTAGTGGAGGTCCAGGGGAAAACCTGCAAACTTTGGCATTTTAAAACAATACAAATAACAGTGCAGAAATGCTACAATCAATATAAAGGAAAAATACATGCAATCAAAAAGAAAAATAATAACAATCACATATGCAGATAGATTATCCAAGTATATTTTGAAATACTAGGAACTAGCAAGTGAGGGATTCTGTGCCACATAAGCAAATATTGATTGAAGCGGTGGGGTGGGGATTGGAGGTCGTTTGAGTAGAGTAAGGAAAGATTATGTAGCAACAGAGGTATATGTATAGTTTGGAGTGTAAATTTACAAGAGGAAGGTGATATCTGTGAGCAGCGATTAAGTTGATGTTGAAGTGCAGAAGGAGTTAGAAGTAATGATGTTAATGTAGGAGTGTTAGGAAGGAGGTATTAGGTGTATGGGCAGATCCTGTTAGATGCTAAGTACATTTTTAGGTTAGTAAAGAAGCCATATTGCTTTGTATCATATCTGAGATGCAATGAGACAGAGTTTGCACCTTGGCAACTAAAATAAAACCTTAGCACGGATATAAATAGGACGTGCTGGAGGGGATATTATTATCACAGACTCGCTATGCTGTGGAATAAAATCCCGGTCCATGTGAGGCAGAGCACCTCGCTGGCTCTGTTCAAGAGAAATCTTGACCTGTGGATGGGAGATCGTAGGTTTATCCCGGGAATCATCTCTGTGTGTCACTGCTGGACAGAGGCACAACAAACTAATGGGCACAGTATTTTTTCATATAAGGGGTGGCGTAAGCCACAAAAATTTGGGCTAGGCTTATAAATGCCTTAGGGCAGATAACCTAGTATAAACCTATGAACCTATAAAATACAATATAGCTATTCACAGAGATGATTATTTGGTTTAGATACTTGTAGGATGTTTTGAGTTTCTGATCGAAGAGGTCTGTTTAGAGTGCATCTCATAACAATATTGGATAAATATAGACATATATTAGTTTTAAATAATATTTTGTGGGTAGATCTTATTTGGTAAAATGCCAGTAGATTTTGTGATTCTATAAAATTTATTCCACATGAGGCCTTCCATTGATGGTTTTTTTTTGGGTAGATTCCATTTGTTGTGTGTTTGTTGCATGTTTCTGTGTTGTTTTTCATGTTTAATCTCAAGACTGCCAAACTTTCAGAGCTAGAGTCGTAACTTGCAAACTTTCTCTTCTCTTCTCTTCTCTTCTCTTCTCTTCTCTTCTCTTCTCTTCTCTTCTCTTCTCTTCTCTTCTCTTCTCGTCTCTTCTCTTCTCGTCTCCTCTCTTCTCTTCTGGAGTTGCATCTCTCAGATCGACCATGATATTGTGAATATCACATCAGATACATTTCTCCATGCTGCTCTGTTCTTTAGAATTTAGTTCATGCAGACCTACATACATGCATACACACACAAATAGTAATGTGATGGGTCTGAAAAATGAGTAGTGAATTGTGTAGTGTGCAGTTTTGGAACACTCGTGAGCATACAACAGACAGTACTTTGTATTAGTTAGTTAACAGTTCCCTAATTTCCACTTAATGCTGTATCAAATTAAGTATCTTGGAGGGCTGGAATCAGGAAGTTAATTTCTCATCTGAGGAGCAGCAAAGATCAAGACAATGGAGATCCTAAAGGTGTGGAAAATGTCAGCTTAGCTGGGGCAAAAAGTGGATTTATATCTGGCAAAGTAACTCTAATACAGACCAAGACCTGAGGCCTGGTAGCATCCTGCAGCAATGGTCTTTTAAATACAGGCTTGTAGGTGGAATGCTATGAGAGTAGGATGTATCTCCTTTAACATTTATGACTTTCATATCTCATGAAGTGCAAGCATTTACCATCGTAACTGGAATTTTTAATGTTAGTAAACCAGAAAGTGCATAGATACAAGATTTAAAACATATTTTAAAACTCTAGCTTGAATGTGATAGCAACAGAAAGAAAATCTTAGTCATTTTGGCAGTAGGTAATTTTAAAATCATTTTGCTTGGTAACATAAGAGAATAAATACTAAAAAATTATCCCAAGAACTGTGATAAACTAGCAACTTTAGCAGAACACTTACCAGATATTAATGTGATGTTTAAGACTGTCTACTTCTAAACCGAAAACTGCAGTAGGGAATCTTTACCTTATGTGAAACTAAAAGCAAGAAGAACTGTGTAAATGTGTTTCAAATGCATTACAGGGATCATATTGTTGTGTACTGTTAATGTTGCAGAAAATACTAGAAATGTAAAATCTGAAATGCATGCCTTAAATGAAGTTATTGCTACGGAGTGTGACAAGACCCCAGCTTTAGTAATTGTACCTGCTTAATGTCAGTGTGTTAAAACTAATGATTCATGCAAATAATTCTGATTTCTAGTCATTTGAACTCTACATTGTCCTTTTTGATGGTTTGTTAATGATATTTTTGTCATAATCAGTTGTGTAAGAGTATTTCTTTTAAAATGGAATGTTCAATACACTTCTGATAACTGGCATGAATGCATTAGAAATTAAACTTATACACTCCTTAAAACTTGCAAACCACTTTAATTGAGAAAAGGCTAATAAAATCAGACTTAACTTAGATAAACATGTTTAAAATTTATTCAGATGTTATTGGTTCCCCATAGCATGTGATATAAGAATCAATACTGTGTACTAAAGAGGATGCCTAAATATTTAATGTCATAATTCATATGCATAAAAAGATCAACGAAATATCATTTTTATAGGAATTTCAGTGACTTTGCTCCTATTGTTTCTTGTAAGGTAAACTTCAGGGTACACATTTAAATGCTTATTTTAACATTAGGAATTTACAATTTCATAATCACTGTGTTTATTTTGTGCTCATTGGCAGAGAAAGGCATCAGACAGACCAATGTATTAGGCTAAATAGAGACGTGTACCTTAGTTGAATTGCTTTTTTTTTTCACTTACATTTTTGATATCCTCTTTGTTTACTCTGAGGAAAATTATTCTTTGTCCACTCACTGTGTTTTAAATGATGAATACACTGTGACTTTAGTGAAAGCTAAAATATATATTTTTTCACTTTCTAACTTTAAGGGTATGTGTTGCTGCTCAGTGTAGATGAGACCATAGAAAAAGTACTGGCATCTGCGGTGTGTTTGGTGGACTTTTGGTGTCAGCTAGTAAAGCCTTTTTTCTGATTCTGTTCCCTTATCTGTCATACATTTTCTCATTTGAAATATGGCATTTCATTCATAGTCACACATTTCAGAACTTAAATCCTCTTTTTTTCCTCTTTAGCCTTTCATCTAAGATAGTGATTTGGCTGTGTTGGAATCAACAGCCGATTGTACATGCTGTACATTGCTTCGTAATTTTATTACAGGTCTCATTCATTTCATCATTCATTGCAATGAAGGTTCAAACCCTGGAAAGGTACACATTTCTGCTGCCACCACTTACCATTTCTTAAGGAAAGCCTCTCTCATCAAAGCTCATACTTGAGGTTTTAAATGCACAGAAGCCTCATGGAGTAATCTGAGGTCCCTTGTAATTTTTAATGTGAACTATTTGAAATACATATTTTTTCTGTTAGCATAAGATGTTTTACCTTTTCAAGTAATTTTTTAACAGAGTTGGAATAAGAGTTCATATTAGCAGCAGTGAAAAAACACTACATATTCACAGCGTTGCTCTTTGACCAACACAACTTTAAGTTTTAGATTATTTCCTGGTATTGCTCTATTTTGTATTGAAAATCTCATCACTGGATCATTAGCAATTTGGCTTTGCCAGAGGAAGATCTTGCCTCTTTAACTTCATTAATTTTTTTGAAAAAGTTACCAAATGATAGTGCATAATGATTATGCAGTAAATACTGTATATCTAGACCTGGCCAAGGCCTTTGACATTATTCCTCCTGCAGGCAGTACTGACAGGCTAGTACATCTGAATGTAAATCCTTATATTGTTGGATAGCTAGCGGGTTATCTGACAGAACCCATGTGGTTAGAGCCACAGGTGCCACTGAAAGCAAACAAGATAACAGCGGTTTACCAGACAGCTCAGTGTTAGCTTCCTCTCCAATTTGACATCTATTTCTCAGACTTTCAGGTCAACACCCCTGGCCTATGGTAATCTGAAGTTGCAGACCACTGTACCTTGGGTGTTTCTATTTGATCTTTCACTGACTCACAATTGCACCAACATGGGTTAGACCTTGTCAGCATTTGGAGCAAGGGCAAGGTTTTCAAATTAAATGTGAAAAAAGTAGCATAGTTCATTTTGGCAAACAAAACATTTTCACATACCATATAGGTGACACACCCCTCCAATCAAACATCTTGCTGATGATTTCTTATGATTTGGCCATCATGTCTGCACAGTATTTCAGAAATCCTTCTACCTAGCTCATCTAATTACCAAAGGCACCCCTGCCAAATACAAAGAAGTCTTAATTTCCCTTTACTCATTTTGTCAAATTCATTATTGAATATAATGCACCTTTGTGCATGTATTTGTCAAAATCTACCAATCAACTTGAGAGATCTCAGAGATTCAGAACTAAAAGATCAGTGATGTCAGATATCTTAGTTATCATTTTAGACTGGCAGCCCTGTCTCTGTTTTCAATTTTTTGTGTCATCTTCAGTGAAGATCTGCATTTACCTTTTTGGCCACGAAACATCTTACCTCTTTGATCTTCTTTTCCTTCAGAGCACAAATGGTACCTCAAATACTCAGTTACATGAACCAAACTTCAATGACAGATAAATAAGACACATTGTCATGTTAGATGGGTAGTGAGACCAGCTATGTTAGATGGGCTGTAGACAGTGGCATTGACAAAAAGGCTGGAGTTTGAGCTGGATGTGGCAGAATTAACGATGTTAATATTTGCACTGGGTGTGACGAGGGTGGACAGGATTAGGAATAAGTATATTAGAGGGTCAGCCCAGGTTGGAAGGTTTGGAGACAAAGCCAGAGAGGCACAATTATGTTGGTTTGGACATGTGCTGAGGAGGGATGCTGAGTATATTGGGAAAAAGATGCTAAGGATGAAGCTACCAGGTAACAGAAAAAGAGGAAGGCCTAAGATAAGGTTTATGGATATGGTGAGAGAGGACATACAGGTGGTTGGTGTGACAGAGCAAGATGCAGAGGGCAGGAAGAAATGGAAACAGGTGATCTGCAGTGGCGACCCCTAATGGGAACAGCCGAAAGATGATGATGGTGATGTCATGTTAGATTCATATTCCAAGATATCCCTCACCTCTGGAACAAATTTTTAGTACATATCAAACAGAGTAAACACCCTTGTCACCTTCAAGGTAAACCAAGATAATTTGGTGGGCAGCCTTAAATTCTCCTATGGTCTGTCTTGCCTTGTCCTCCTTGATGGTAGAGGGAACTCCTGATTTTTTTTTTTGTTTGCTAGGCTTGGAATATTCAGCAAATTAGATGTCTAGTACTTACCTGTACATCAGGGTATATTATTTGCTCACAAGAAATGCATCTATTATGAAATGTGTGATTTGTGGTGGAAAGGAATTTGTCTTGGCTATGTTCTGTGCATATCAGACCTTCCAACTGTTCCTATTTTGGGGGAATGTTTCTGTTTTCAGGCCTGATTTCCCCTTGCACATGATATACCTATTTATGGAGATATACCCCTATTTTCAGGATTGATTTACCCCTTCTCACAATTTTTTGAATCATCCTCACAAGTGATTTTTGAAGCTATCATGTACATAGAAAACCGCACTACATGACCGACATTTTATTTTTTATTTTATTTTATTTATTTTGTTTTACATTTTTTACCGGGGAAGTCCAACTGGGCCAGTAGCCCATTTTCAGCAAAGGCCCGGGGAAAAAAGCTCCATTACAAAACATGTTACAAGAAGCATTACATAAGACATTTAAATAGTAAATTATTTGAACATAAAAGCCAAAAATATAGAAGTGATATCACATAAAAATCACTTTTACTCAAATAGGTAATATAAATAGCACATAACAAAGAGTTAAAAGATAAGAAATAACTGATCAACAAGTAGATAACATGGCATTAGTGGAACATATTCAGAGAGAGTTAAATTGAATGCAGACAAAATGCAGCTATTTCTCTTGTGCAATATGTGTATATTAAACATATCTTTTCAGTGATTATTTAGGTACCATTGTAGTCAAGTGCATGAAGAAGAGACAGGCAGAAAAGGAGGGAGATGAAATATAGGTGGATCATGGGTGCCAGAAACAGATCCAGGGGGAGGGGGAAACCCCCCCACACACACACTTTTGCAGCTGTAAGACCTGTCAGGAAAAATTAATGAAGTGGAGTTTTCACGCTAATGTGGATTTGCATGCAGAAATTAAACTAACTACACTAGCTGTTCTTGTTCTCTTAATGCTCTGTGTTACAGGAGTTATGCTACCGCTGTTCTGTTGGTGCTGCCAGAGCCAGAGTCATGCCAGTAAGGACAGTTTTGTTCTTTTATTTGCAAGAGATATGCTGCTCCCCTGTGTGTGTGTGTGTGTGTGTGTGTGTGTGTGTGTGTGTGTGTGTGTGTGTGTGTGTGTGTGTGTGTGTGTGTGTAAAATGCCCCAGTTAGGTATATCCGGTGGTTAGTGTTACTCAGGCTCAAACAAGAGCCTGAATTCTCCACCACTTGTGATTCAGGGAGTTGTGTCCATAGCTCTCAACTGTCCAGATTTTAACAGAATATTTGGCTCATACGTTTGGTCTGTTCCTCTTAAAATTTGTGATTTTCTGGCAAAATCAGTGAGAACTGAATTCACTAAATAATGGTAGCCTTTAAATTTCTGTCTTCCTATCTTTCAGGAAACACATGGTAACACAAACCACTTTATTTTAGCAACTTTCTAAGGTTATACAAGCAATATTTAAAATGTGTCCCTGGTTTTGGGCCTTTGCCCCCCCCCCCCCAAATAAAATTTGTTTTTTACAGATTTCTTGTGCTGTGAAGTTGAGAGATTTAGTTGAGTGTCAAGTGGATTTTACAAGGAGCTGAAAGCTTCAGAGAAAGAGAAGTTTAGTGCTACTTATGCTAAATCGTTTGCATTGTTAGTAGCACAACAGGTAGTACACTTGCTTTTGATGCAGAAGGCAGTGAGTTCTACTCCGACAGTATGCAGATGGATCACTGATACTGTACTGGGTTGTACTTTAAAGTGAGTTGATGCTGCAGTCCTATGAAAGTCCTCCTTTGGAGGAGTCACCTAGTAACTATGTTTCTCTTATCAGTTTGCCATCCATTTCCCATTGAAAAATTACTAGCGTATCATTGTTTTAATGTAGCATAGGCAATTAATTCTACAAGGGCAACAGGCACTTTATTTGTAGATGAAACAATGAAATATAAAGTTGTTTGCTAGCAGCAACCTTTTCACTAGTTACAGATCCCTTTAATGTGGAATTATTTAGATGACTTATTTCTGCAGAGATTTTTCATATTTACTGATATTGGTGGACTGAATTGACAAATATTTTGAGTGGCCTTTTATGGTTGAAATTTTCTGAAATGGTTAGTAAAGTCATTATTGGTTAACACATGTTGTTTCATTGCTTACTACAAGACTGTTCCAAGCTACAAATTTATACCACATTCTAACAAGTGGTGCTGTATTATACAAGGAATATAATTTAATACAATTAGTTTAATACAATCAGGAAGGTGAATTAAAGAAAGCATACATGTATGCTTGCTTACAGGATGCAGGAGATCAAAACACGGGAAGAGACCAATCACCAATGGAGTCTCCCAGGGTTCGGTGTTGAAGACTTTTTCTATTTGACATATACATCTCAAAAGTAAAAGGAAATACCTAAGGGCTTTGGCCGACTAAGTTTGAGATGATTGCAAGCTAGCAGCAGTTATTGAATCCCCAAATAACTTAACCATCATGCAGGACGGTTTGTCCCAAACAATAACTGGTGCCAGAATCACGAATTGAAACTAAACTCCAAGAAATACATGATCATATCCTTTGGGAAGTCATCTACTCCAGGGAACTGCCAAATTGACAATTCCCCTTGAGAACTGTCCCAGTTGTTTGGCATTTAGGAACTTGTGTACAGTGACTTAACTTTTGACAAAAGTGCCCAGAGTCATAAGAAAGTCTTTCTACACTGCACAGCTTATAAACAAATTGATTGTGACTAGATTTAGATATGTTATTGTCCCCTTTTACAAAGCCATCATTAGGTCAATAATTTTGTATAATGTCCAAATTGGCATGTATCTGTCCAGACCCATGCAACAATTGAAATACCCACAGAGATACCTTAATAAAAGGATACAAGTCCTAAACAATAGGTCGTGCATGGACCACCTCAAAGATTTGTCACTATACTCAGTATCCTACAGAGTGCTTAGAGGTGACATCTGCCATACAAGGAATCGTTAGACCTAATACAGATGGACCTATTGAACATCAGCAAGTCAAATGGCATCAGAAATTCTCAGTCCAGGTATCTAAACTGAATGTTGTGGAGAGACGGATATCTATCACAGAGGCTATCACTGTTCCAGAACAGACTATACATTCAAGTAAAACAAAGCTCACCCCTGTCCATATTCAAATGCAACTTGGATCTAAAGATGCGTAATAAAAAATGTACTCCAGGATTGCCCCTCATGTCACTAATGGATAGTAGCAGTTCCTAAATGCTGCATCCCTTATGTGGCTCTCCTCAAATTATCTGTAGTATGATCACATTTATTCTCACTAGGGCTAATATACAATTATCAGCCATGGGATAGGTAAGACCAATCAGGAAATATTAATTCAAGCACCAAAAGGGAAATTGGCTAAGCTTAAAATGTCCTCCAAGTGAACCTATGCTATAGTAGTATATGATTTAAAAAAATTATCCTTTTTAGATCACTAAGTGCCCCTCTCACCCTCCGCACCCCCAGTCTTCAACAGCTTTTGGCACCACTGAGGTGGATAGAATTAGAATTTGGAGAGAGAAGGGAGAGCATGGTATTATGAGCTGAGAAAGGAAGTACGAACATACCAGCATCACTAATAATTTAATGAAAGAAGGCACACATCTTATAGCTCCATTTTTCAGGAGCAAAAATAATTAACATTGTGTGGTAGAATTTTACAATATAGTTTATTAAAGTCTATAGATTTTTACTGTCTATTTGGAATTTGTATATATCCCATCATTCTGTCACATTCTATATGTTTTGTGTAGTATACCATGTTCCTACTGGAAGGAGGAAGATTAATATGCTTTTCGGTATTCACATTTTATACTAAATTAAATGTCCATGTTTTTGGCTGGATGTACCTACTTCTTAAGGGCTTTGGTTCCTGTTTTCCATGTCTATAGGTTGAGAAGTTGTTATACATGGGTGTGCTGGTAATTATCAAGTGAGAAAAAATATGCAGTTAACCATAGCTGAATTATTCAATAAAAAAGGAATTGGAAAAGATAAATCAAAAATAAATAGAAAGAACAAAATTTCTACAACCGATGAAAAAAAACTCTATAATGAATTGTAAGAAACTTTGCTAGTGAGCTTTCTAGGACAGCTAACAATTGAATAAATATCTGGTCCTTATATACATTTAAATGAGACAAATGAACAGCAGTTGAGATAAGTAAGTAATCAACAACTGATAATTTATTTCATTGTCAAACCCCATGGGAAAATGAGTTTGGATAGTAATTAAAAGTAAAATAAGCCCTGTTTTGAAATAAAATTTTATCTAAACTTTCTTCCTCTAACACTAAAATACTTTCCAAAAAAGTTTCCTAAGATCTCTGTCATGACAGGTCCAAATAAGAATGGACACCGAGTTTTGCTTTTATGACTTATAATATCTTAATGTGTTCCTAAACTGTTAACTTAAAAGAAATATGTTTGGCTGCATATATCTTGCTGTAACAGTTTGGAACTGAATGGTTTCACTGTGTACATTACGTGGAGAGGTAATGTTCACAAGATTGTTGGATACAAAATCCGAGAAAGAATCACACAGGTCAATCAAAATTATTTTATTAATCCCAAAATACATTTTGTAATGCCACAATTTTGATTCATTGAGGAATTGCAGATACTCTCATTTACTTAAATAGTCTACTTTCAAAAATCACATGCTTTAATTTGAAATACCATTTAGTTAAAACATTATCATTTGCTCATTCTTAACTTACAATACCATTTAGTTTTCATTACGATTTTATCATTCTTATTTAGAATATATAGCAATGAAAAATGTTCAGATAGATGTGGAATGACTTATAGATGTTACTTTCTGCCTCTTATCTTTTCAAGATAGCAATTCATTCTGTGTGTCTATCCTCATAAATTCATTAGTTAAATCATATAACCCAGTGAATTAAAAATAATGATTATGTTCTTTATTTAATACGTTTGTACAATGTGTTGTTGGTGTCCTGCTATTGCCTTTTACCAATATAAAATGTGTTGCACCAGCACCTCACCAAATATGCTACATTAGCATTACTCACATAAAATAAACATTTTGATAAAGTAAAGAAAAAAAAACATTTGAGATGTCTAAATGTTCAAGTTTTCTGTGGAATGGATATGCAACTTTTCATTTACTGCATGGACATGCCACCTTCTTATTTGTTTTAGCTCCAACAATCTTTGCCTGGGATTCAGAAACATTTTTTTGTGGATTCCAATAGCCAGATTTCCTGAAAGTGCAGCTATATACTGTATAGGAGTGATTCAAGGATGCAATGAGAGTGAATGTGGAAGGCCAAAAAATTGTACATAATATGAAAATGATGAAATAAAGACATGGAAATGAGAAACAGAGGTAAGATGTAGTCAATGGTGGATGCAAATGAAAGTAAAGATATGGTGACATGATTCAGAAATAGAAGGATAGATAGATGGATATATGGATTGATGGATGAATGGATATTGTATACAGTGAGACACTGTCACTAGATTTGCTTACTACAGCAAAAACCTGGAGAAATGGGAGAGAGAGAGATGGCCCAAAAAGACTATGGGGTGGGAGACAAAGCTATTGATTTTATCCCAACAAATGTAAATCATTATAAATCACCAACAAAAAGTGAACAAATACTGCTTTTGTTGGAAATCTCCCCTTCTTCTGTGTAATGTTTTATTATACTTTGGAGCTTTTCTCCACGAACCTCTGTTGAAAATGAGCTCCTATCCAGTCTGACGTTTCCAGTAATCAATATCAATACCTAACTAACTAAATAAATCAACATCAAGCCTTATTTTCAAAGTGTGCTTTTAAAAGAGAGATAGATGCCTTTTTAGAATTAGCCATGGAGAAAGGAATTATAAACAGTGTTAGGTTGGTTGCCTTATTGCAATATTCCTGGAACTGAAGGCTTCTGAACCAAAATCTCAATATTTCTAAATTTTCCTAAGGTCCACAAGGATTCATAACACTCTCTGTGTAGGTCTCTGATAGAGCCCTTTTCTGACTTGTTGACTTACTATTTAAACAACCGATTGAAGTTTATCAATACTAGCTTAAATTATATCACATCATTCTTAAAGCTCATAGATGATGTTCAGTTGGAACCAGGTTGGTTGGTGTGAACTTTGGATGTTGCTGCCCTTTATACCAGTATCCCTCACTTGGCAGGCATATAGCTGCTGGAATATTAGTTAAACAAGAATGTGGCCTATCTATGGGGCTTCACCACCTTCCTTGTTTGTTTGACTAAGCATATCTTTACTAAAAATGTTTTTCATTTTCAAGAGTGCTGCTGTTAATTATACAATGGCAGCTCATTTGCATTCAAAAACAAGCATGCTGATTTGATAGCTCAATCAGTGTGCCACTGTAAATCACCCATATATGAACAGAATAAAGTCTGGCCACTGAAAAACAATTGAGTAACTGGATTTCTATTGGAATATGCTGAAGGACAGAGCAAAATAGAAGAAAAAAAACAGGTACATTCTCAAAAGTAAAGAAACAGAAATGTACCCAATTTTACTTCTATTTCTGCATTGTCACTAATAAAATCTAAACAGAAAAAAAACCCCAAAAAAAACAAAACAAAATAGATTCTCTTTTCTGAATTGCTTCTCTTGCACTGCACCAGTGCATCAGTACATTCATATAATGCTGCCGCTCTCAGGAATTGAACAGCAAGAAATGCAACTCTGTTGACTAATGACATCTGGATGAACAACAAGTACAACCGTGGGAATATTACAACTAGTATGACAATTCACCTATGCTAAATTATTACATCATCTGTATGTGTGTTAAATGATCTCTGAGATGAAAGAGATTGTTGTGGTGTCTCCCAGTGTAAATGGGCACATTATCAACATGGTATATGTAAGGCATGCATTACACTATAAGACCCCACAATGCTAACAGGCAATGAATTTGGATGTTGAACACAAGAGCATCTGACAGCAGACAATACATGATATTGTACAGGGTGAATGTTCCATGGTAGAAATATCACTACAAGTGTGACATATGTGGTCATGTGAAGGCATGATGTCATGCTCTTTCTGCAAGGGATATGTGTGCCCATGATTGCTGTAGTATGGCAACAGTGGAAAACATGTTTTCTCATTCCTCCATGTCAGGGGATAATACTTTCTACATATGTTATATAAGTAACATGGAAGCAAATATCATCATTTCTCTGATAAAAGCATTGTTATGCAACAAATTACATACATGCATACATGCATACATACATACATACATGTATACATACATACAAACATTTCAAGCATGAGCATTAATGCTCTTCTAGCCTGCCAATATACCAAAACAGTTGTTCCCATAATAAGTGTCTAGGCTATTCTTAAAAATATCTAAGCTAGTGCTTGCTTCAGTATAGTTTGGCAATCTATTCCATGCATCAACTGTTTTCTCAGAAAACCAAACAGTACACTTCTCATTCCTATAGAATCTTCTACATAGGTTGTCTGATGATTCTCTAGTACATTTTGATAACTCCAAACATTCCCAGAGATCGTTGTCGTCTCTAAATGCCCTATATACCTGAATAAGATCCCTTCTTAAATTTCTGTAAGAGACACAGTATAAAATCAGAAATTTTAGTCTTTCATAATAAATTAAAATTTCACATCCATGGATGATCTTTGTATATTTCCACTGAACTCTTTCCAGTTTACAAATGCTTGTTTTCTTATAAGGTTTTCATATTGTTGTTTTATACTTAAATTTGGGTCTAATGTAATTAACAAACAACGACTTCATTATTTCTGATTGCCTAGACTTTATAAATCTTTTTATACAATCTATAGCTCTATAACTATCATTAACCAATTGGTTGATATGATTAGAAAAGCTCAAAGCAGGCTTTATCTATAGACCCAGGTCATTAAATGAATCAACATTTTCAATCACTGTGTGCTGTATTAAATATTCACCTTTCAATTTATGTCTCCCAAATCTCATATGCTTAGTTTTTGATGTATTTATCCACACACATATTATTAACCTGTGCCCAAATGGTCAATTTAGTCAAGTTGTTTTGCAGACATGTCCTATCTGTAATACATGTAATCAGTTTACCGAATTTCAGGTCATCTATAGAGTATATAGGTGTAGAGCACTGCAGATGAAAAAGGTAGGTTTGAAAGATACAATCTAAACAAGTATGGGCCTAGGACAGAGCCCTGTGGGTCCCCCTGACTGTAACCAATGATTTTCCCTGTCCACTTGCTGTATCCTACTTGCCATGTCATACTTGTAAGCCATGCAGCTATCATCTTATCAAGAGTAAATCAACACCTAGTTGTTCCAAGTTATGCAAACAGCAGATTCTTAATACATTCTAATCCAATAAACGCAGACACATGCACACACACACACACACACACACACACACACACACACACACACACACACACACACACACACAAGGGAAGGGTGGTGGGAGAAAACAAAAGAGATAATTACACACATGGCATGTCACAGTACTGTATACTTTAAACAAACTTTTATTTGGCAATACATAAACAATTATGATAATTTACTATTGCACACCGTTGCAACATCCATATATAATGGAAAATTATTTTTGTGTTAATAAATAATCAAATATCACTGCTTAGATTTTAAAAACAGCTGCCTTTATTTCACCATGATGACTTGGAATTATGCATTCTAACTTAATAATCACAATTAAACATAATGTAAATCTTACTAACAGACTGCTGTTAAGATCTTATAAACAATTATCAATTAAAAAAGACTGCTTCTGGGTACTGAACCCACAAACAATAAAGCTGGTATTTTAATTGCCTAATAAAAGCAGCAACAGTTATTGGGGAAGGCATGCTTGAGATGAATGATGAGGTATGTCTGCTCAAGATGCTAGTGCTTGAGGAAAGACAATAATATTATAGCTTTAACTTTTACTTGAATCATACTTACTCCATGCCTGTCGGAGGTGAGTTATTCTGTCCTGGTGCAACTCATGGTTTTCAGCTATCTCCTCTGCAGCTTTATAGAAAACAAAACAATATATATATGGAAGCATTATGAGTAACTGTGTTGGCTGGCTAGATAATGACTGCCATATCAAAGATAGGTTATAAGTCAGTATATTTACTTACACTACTGGGGGTGTTCACAGTCCTAAATTCAGCCTCCTGTCAGCTCAGAAGGTCATGCTTGCACTTTTTAAGGTTACTGTAGTGGTGATGGCATTATTCCCCATTGTGTGGAATGGCAGGTGCATTGGAGACAGCTGTGGCTAAGCTATTCCAAACTCCAGCCTTATACCAAAACTCTGTATAATCACAGTGCAAGAGCCTATGGCTGTAGCACTTTACGAGGAGTGTCACAAATATCCTGGACTCCTCAACACCCCACCTTTGTGCTCTAAATTTAGCACCATTCTCTCCCTTGCCACCCACGTTTACAAAAGTCAAGCTAACAATACATGTATGAATTGCTGCCTATTTAGATCTCGCGTGTTGCTAGTATTGTGCAAAGATGCATAGCTTGCCAACTGCATTTGCACAATTGCAAGCTGATGGACTTCTTGCAGATGCACTGGCACTATTTACAGCACATAGCAATCAAGGTGTGAAACATGGCATTGGGCTGTGCCTCGTGTGATGGTCCACCCATTAGCACAGTTTTCAGTGTTCAACATTGGACTGCTTTCTGACATGGCTTTTGATAGTTATAGTTGCAGTTTGGAAGCTGAAAGGTGAGTGAACTATGGCATATTATGTGGTTGGGGCATATCGAGTGTTGCAATATTATTGTAGCACTTGGAAATCTGTCAAGACCCCTTTTCTCTTTTGTTATCTACTTTTTCAAATGCTTCATCTGAAATATATTTATGGGTAATCCCTGTCATTTAATGTAGTCATTTATGTTAATTCTGTAATTACTGGTATTTTGACTAACTCTGGTTACCTGACTCCTGGGTAGACTGTTTTATAAAGGGTAGTCAATCTTGAAATGCAAAATCTTATTTTTTTTCCAGTCACTTTCAATAATTATGATATTTGCTGTGTTCAGGATACATCATACCATCAATAACAGGTATGCTCTTAATGTTGCCATCAAAGCTATAATTTAATCTTACAGAACTTTAAGTGAAACCCAGTTGTGCATCGACTCAATTCCTTATATCACGTCTCATATAAAATATGTGCTGTGAATGTATCTCTTATATGCTAGTTTGTTTGTGTCTTTCGGCTTTTCCCGGTTAGGGGTCGCCACAGCGGAACTCCGGTCCGCTAATGATTGGCAGTTGATTTTTACGTACCGGCTTGCCAGGCCTGATGCACAACCTTCAACAAAGGTACGCCCATTCACGCATGTCTCCACGCAGAAGACGCTCTAGCTGAGAATCGAACCAGACAGCGTCTTACTGTGAGTAAAAACGTACTTTTCTGACATACATGCTGCTACAAAAGTAGTTCTATTGCACATTACTATAACTCTCATAGTATTCCACTTTAGTTGTCTAAACATTTTTTTCAAATAGAAACAGACTGTTCTGTAGTAATATATTTAATTAAAATTGTAGTACTTTATAGTTTGTTAGTTGACCAGTTTGTATATATAACTATCTTCTATCTTGTTGAGCTATACCAACAGTAACTTTCCATACATGTAAATAAGGACTGCACGTATGTCACTTGTTAACATAATGGGATGGAATCGTGAATGCCTTCACTAAGCACACAGTAACTGTACATACTCTGTATTCAAGACATCCCTACCACATTTTTTGTGCTTTCTGTTTACTCAGAAAAATTATCCTAAGTGTAGACATACTCTACATATTGTGATAAACTTAATGAATCACCCTCAATATTTAAGGCTGCAAGAAAATCAGCAGGAAAAAAAAAATTGGACGAAGAAGGTGTGAGTTATGATTGCGTTGTTGGTTTACTCAGAACAGTGTACAGTTGTACACTTAGTGTAGGCATATACTCCTTCTGAAATTGCAAATCTTTTATAAAGCCCACAAAATCATTTTTATCTTTTTTGCAGATATTGCTGCATACTTCAAAAATCATTTTAAAAAGTCATCAAACAGTTTTGATATATACTCTGTAATGAACTCATGGATAGGAGGAGTAGTGAAAATCAGAGAGTATATTGGATCTTTATATAGTTTTGGAATGTCTAACACCATCCCCAAAATTCAATAAACTCCGTGTAGGTTCTGTGCAAAGCGTACAGGAGTTTACATTTGTGCGAGGTGGTGCGTGGCAAGTGGCAATGTGCACCACCACACAATGCATATTAATGCCACGTGCCATGTCTAAGTGAGGTTTCATGGCTGGTAACAGTGTTAAATGCCATTGAACCTTGTAAGCGAACATGAATAGCAATTGTGTTCAAAGCAGAGCAGTTACGGTCCACAGATTTTCTCGGAATGCCACAATGATCACAAGGCTTCACAGATAGCTGTCAATGTTCATGGAACACATCTGCACAAAGGCCAGCATAATGTGAGGACAATTCACCAGAAACAGGGACATATTTGACAAAGATGTTGCATAGAAATGTGGTAGAATGAAACTCAAATATACTTCTCAACATCTTAGAGCAGGAAATCTGGACAAAGCCACACATAATGGGGGGGGGGGGCAAAGGGCCCAAAATAAGGACATATTCTAATATTATTCTTCCAAACCTAGGAAGGTGATAAAATAATAGGTCATACAGTAGCATGAATTTTCTGAAGAGCATGAAGTTTGAAACTCAAATGTCTGTCATCAATTTCTGACTTCAATCTGCAATGAGATGAGAATGAATTACCAGAAAATCAAAATGCTATGAGAAAAAGATCAAAAATATGACACATAAACTGGGTGATGTGCACAAATCAGGACAGTTGAGAGGTATGAACTCAAATGTATATAATATTGACTCACATCAGTCCTGAGATCATCCCAGTGATATGGCAGAAAGCCACAAATTTGATAAGGAACTCATCAGGACATTATTGCAATTTCTGGACAGTTGAGAGGTATGAATGCGAAGTATATAGTCCAAACACAGTACAGGACAGTGTATCTGCAGTGCAGAGTATTGTGATATCCCATTCCTGGCATTCTGTACTGAGGCTGATCTGTAATGGGAACATGGACTGCCATGTAAAATGAACACTCAGGGGAAGTGTGTGCATTGAATAGGGACACACAGATGAATTGTAGGAATGAATACAGGGAAAGAGGACTGGTGAAACAACGTCATTTATTTATTTATTTATTAGGATTTGTTTACAAGGATGGTCCACTGGGCCAAAGAGAGCCCATTTTCAGTGGAGGCCTGGGGAGAGAAGCTCCAGAAAAACATGATTAAAACATATGAAGAATGAACAGATTACAAAGTTATACAATTTGATATACAGAGCAGACATGATAAGTTTGATGCAAAGAAATTCAATACAGTTGACAAGTAAATTAGATGTGATTTTAGCAAGTATATATCAGCTATAATGCTGGAATAGGTAGAATATTCAGCTGCTAGAACTTACAGCAGAGGAGGGCATGTCAATGGAAGATGGTTGTAGCAACAACACCAATCACTTATCTATATGGTACAGTTCAGACTGTACAGTCAAAATGTGCTTTATGTGACTGTCACACAAGGTGAGTAACATTGGGGAGGATGACTGTGTGAGATAAGCATCCTAACATGAAAAATGCAGAGGACACATATCAGGGATCTGACATACAATTGGGTTAGGGAGCACATTGTGAAGCTATCCAAACTATGTCTGAATATGAGTGTACTCTCAGCAGAGGTCTCCAATAAGGTGGGCACAGGTAAAGGCTCATGGGAAACATTACAAAAGAGCATGGCGCAAGCACTCAAAAAATAAACAGCATGGAGAGGCTTTTGGAATTACTAACCAGGAAATGAATGTATGTAACAATACCAATGTGTTAAACATCTCTAATGTTCTTCTGTCAGAAACACAAACAAATTTGTTGAATAAAGGTCTCAATTTTATCCTTTTTTTTATTTCGGAAGACACTTTAGCACAGGATGTTATGGCTTTTTGTAGACTATTGAATCTCAAATTGCACTTTCAGGACACCACTGCCCATTCTGATTCTGATTTAGCTTTTACATATCATAAATCCAAATGTGTACCACCGATGCATCATAATGTTCAACTTTTCCAGTCTAGTGTTCTCAAAGATTTACATTTCAACTTTAGGGGTTCTACCATTAAGGCAAACAATCTCTCAAAGAATGATATGGACACCTTATGGGAACTAGTCGCTAATAAAGAATTGGTAATCATTACTGCTGATAAGGGTGGGGCTGTTGTAGTTATGAATTGGCAGCATTATGATGCCGAAGCATCTAAACAACTCATGGATGGTAGATACTACATTAAAATGCCTTTGGACCCCACATTCATGATCAAGAAACAGATTGATGACTTCTTGGGGTTAGCTGTACAGGAGGGCATTATTACTGACAAAACAAAATACCATCTTATGGTGTCAGATCCCAATAGCCAATACATATACTTTTTACCTAAGATCCATGAAGATCTTTACAATCCACCGGGGAGACCTATTGTTGTGGGTAATGGATCAATCATTGAGCCCCTCTCCCAATTCCTAACCAAGTATTTACAACCCTTGTTGAAATGGGACAGATCCAGAATTCAAGGCACAATGGAGTTTTTGGACATTATCTCTGATATGCAACTAGGACATAATTGACTGTTATGCACACTGGATGTATGTGCACTCTACACTAACATCCCACACTGGGCTGGCCTGGATGCAACAGAATATTGGCTATACCAATCCAACCTGTATGAACCTGGCTTTAACACCTTCTTAATATGTCTAACAGAACATGTTGAAACCAAAAATGCCTTTTTCTACCAGGATCAATGTTACTGGCAAGTGCACGGAACAGCTATGAGGGCATCCGTTGCCCCCATCTATGCAGACCTCTTTATGGCATACGTGGAGGAACATATTATATATGATGGAACACATAACGTCTATCTGGATGAAATAAATATATGAAGGATGTACTTGAATGATTGCTGGATGGTGTGGAGGTCAAATGTGGAATAGCTAATGGAATTTGTGGGATATTTGAATGAAAGTAAATGGGGACTCCAGTTTGCGGTAAATTGACATTAGGAACACATAACATATCTTGATTTCTTGGTCATCATGAATGATGATAACACACTACGTACTGAGGAGTTCTGCAAATACCCACAATATAACTCCCTCCTACATGCATCCAGCTTTCATCCATTTCATATTACTAAAAACATCCCCAAACCCCAGTTCATCAGAGTGAGGCGTAGTTGCTCACATGATTCCACCTTTCAGGTTTTTGAAAAGATCTCACCAAAAGGTTTTGGAAATGGGGTTATAAAATGGGGTATGTTTTAGAGGCTAGAAACTGGGCTGCAACACTTAACAGGGGAGATTTATTGAAATATAAGGTGAAACAACAAGGACCAAGCCCTGTTACTCGATTAACCATGACATATGGAAGAAACACTTATTTATTGACAAATAATGTACACAAATGTTGTTTTTCTTTCCGAAAAGGAAAAAAATCTGGGTTCTCATTTAAATCATTATAAATGGGGATCAGGTACTGTTTTGACTGGACCAACACAAACTATGCTTTTGGGGGATAAATTGAATGGTTGTATGCCTAGTGGTCACTGCAGCCACTGCAATAAAATCATGAACTCTAAACAATTCACAAGCAGAAACTGTGGTGCTGTTTTTGATATTGACTTCTTTGCAAACTGTAGCAGTGACTGGGTTATTTATTTGGCCTCATGTAGCTGCTCTATGCATTTTACGTGGGCTAGACCTCTAGACCACTTAGGTTGCATATTTCTGAGCATCTTAGTGATATGAAACACAAGAAGACCAGTAGTCCACAAGGTTTAGTAAGCAAGATCTAGCTTTGACAAAAAGAGAATGGGTCAGGTCAAGTGTGTTGAAGGTCAGCTATGTCCCTGTGGATAAGGTCCATGCTGATTCCTTCCCTAGCCTTGCAGATAAGGGTTTTTAAAAATATGGGTCAATAGTTATAGTTCTGCATGTTACCAGATTGATGGGCATTGCATATCACAAAATATTTGACATTGCATTTTGTAGTGTAGGTGATATATGTGTGGGAAAGGTACTGAAGCACCAGGGTTGCAGTGCATGGAGGGCTAGCAACACATTTTTTTTTATTTATTTAACATTTGTTGACTGGGACAGGAGTACCCAGGGGGAACCCACATTAATGCAGGGAGGACATGCACACTGCACACAGAAGGCACCCAGCTGAGAATTGAACCAGAGAACTGCTTGCTGTGAGGGGGCAATGTTAACTGCTGCACCACTGCACTACCCACATGGATGTAATGTAAATATGTGACATATTGTTAAATAGGGTCCTCAGTTTGCAATGTTTCCACATGTAATTTCATGTCATAGACAGGAAATGCTCAGTAAACAACAATAATAGAGAATAATATCTACATTTACATAGTGTGGTGAGCAGTGAGTTTGCACAACAGTTGATAAAGTGTACACACATGTGTGATACATATGTTTGTGCATGCCTAATGTGAGCCGCATTGCTAAAGTCTGACAGTTAGTACTGGGTCTATGAAACACACCTTAACTGACTCTGTGGCAGTAAATGTTAATACATTGCTACATTCCTTTTTAGGGTCAGATGGTACTGGTTTCGAATCCAGGTGTATCTAATAGGGTCTAGGACTCTTGCACAAATGCACTTTTAACCAAATCGTGAGTGGGCGGGCATATTTACACAAAACTGCTTTTCACCGAAGCAGCATTTTTGCATCAGTATGCCTGTTGTGCTGGTCGTACTATGGGGCGGATAAGGGAAAATTCCCTTTTCCCCACTGTAGTGAGATCTCGGAGTGAGAATATTAAAGTTGGGGAGTGTGGGGGAGCGAAGCGTAAAAATAGATTTAATGGGGTTTTTTTTAACACACATTAGCGAAAGCGCTTTTTCGATGAAAGTGCTTTCGCTAAAGTGTGTTCGGTGATAGTGGATTTGGACTGTTGAACTTTCATTCAACAGTCCTAGATCCATCTAATATTACTAAATACTTTAAATTACAGTGTGATAATGCAATGACATGAATTATTTATAGTGCATGTGTTGCTCTGTGATGGCATAGAGTAGCTGTGTTAAGTGGCATTGTGTGGAGGTAACTCAGCAGTTTGCCGCTGCTCAACTTTGCTGAGCATTGGTGTATGATATGCACCTTTGCGCAAACATGGAGCTCAAAACGTGAAGGGTTCTATTGCTTTTCTATTTTTTGATTGGATTAAAGTGGTGAACTAGAGTAGATAGGAAAGTGGTGAAATGGGGAGCAAGCAGGGGGAAGAACAAAGAGAAAGCAGTACATGAATTTTCAGGAGGGAGGTATGAAAGAACCATAACTATTAATTTCTTCAACAGTGTAAAACGGAAATATGTATAGAATATTAGCTGAACTTGGACTGTCACCTCCACAAACAGGGGGGTGACAACAATTCAGTCATGTTGTATAGCCAATTTTACTGAATCAAGTGTGTCAAGAAGACATGTGTGTGAAATGGTGAGCTGTGTATGGCACTTTTTTATTTTTGTGGGACATGTGTCCATTTAATTTTTACTTCAGAGACAGAGGAACGTTGGGAAAGGGAAGTAGGTATATCTGGGTCAGGTAAGTTGGGTAGATGAGGAAACAATTGCAGGCAGACAAGACAAACAAGAGACAGGGACAGTGATGGATGCAAAAGATTGGGGGACACTATGATTGGTGTGAGTGTGGAGACGTCCCAAGTCCACTGTCCTCAAGCTGGAAGACAGTGAGAATTGAGTCCTCATGCACTGGACTGTCATCACCATCACCTCACTCTGCTGATGGCTGGAGTGCTTGACATCTCTTCATCCTCCTAGTACTATGCAAAATGAGGTAGAGCAGCCTGTCCAGCCAACATAGGTGTGCATCAGTGGTGTGGCACACCACCTAACGCACCATCCCTGGTAAATCACTGTGGGTGAGGAAGTCACCACCTCCACCACTGCTCCCAGAGGGTACCTGTGGCCCAGCCTCTGGAACAGGACTACCTGAGGGCACAGGTAGTGCAGCAGCAGCAGCAAAGAAAGAGGCAGTGCTGCCAGGTTGGCTCCCAGACTTACTGTAAATCAATGCTGCAGCTGGTAGAAAAATATAGGCTGATCCAGTGGTGCTGGATTACCTTGCTGTGCTGTGCAGCATTTAGTGCTATGGTACACGTGGATGACATGGGCACATTTTGTCAACACATACAAAAAAAAAGAAAATAAAAAAAAGAAAATAAATAAATGAAAAATAACAAATAAAGTAAAATACAAATAAAATAAAGAAAATAAAAACAGAGAGATAAGGGTTGTGGTAAGAGAAAAAATGGATAAGATTAGTACCTTCATATGTGACATACAATACATTAATACAACTCTATTTTATCTTAACATTTACATTTAAGTCTACCACCTCTTAACAGATATACTGCAGGTTGTAGCAAGTAATCTTTAAAATGCGCATTTATTGCACATATGCATGTTCCAATTATACAGACAAGAGTTTACAGCAGGGCATGTGTGCCACTGGTATAGAGGTTTTAAGTTAAAGGAAATATTAATGAAGAAATAACAGTATTGTATAGTTGTGAAGTGTGGTATTTGAACCCACAATCTCTGGCTAAAATCTAATATTGGACTCTTACAATTGGTTTGAGCTACAGACTAATGCATACATACTTGCTTTTACAATTGAGATAAGCATGCTCAATTTGATACAACTGTATCACATACCTAAAAAGCTATCTTTAACTTTTAATACTACAATAACATTACTCTTCTGCTGCATACATGCCACTTTCTTCCATCAGTCTCACCAACCTAGTCCTTTGAGTTCAGACATTTCACTCCCAATCACTGGCAGTTGGGGAAAAAAACAGAACAGAACAGAAGATCATTATGCACACCAGTCATGCCTGTATTTAGCTTTCTAAGTCTTACCAGTAATCTCATGAGTTGATACATACATAGACACGGGATGTCTTCCGTATAAATTCCTCAATCTAAAGGTTGAGTGCATCCTTTTTCATCCTCTGTAGGTCATTGAAATGATGCCTACATTGCTCACCAGTGCACAGGATACCACTGACACTGGATACAGCCTGGGTTAAACTATCCCAAGCCTCAGACTTGAACTGGGAACCAGAATACTCCACCTACAGAAGCCTGTGGCTATGGTGCTTTATTAGGAGCCCAATGAATATCCTGGACAACTGGACACCCACCTCTGTGCCCTAAAGCTGACACCTTACCCACTAATGCCTGCCATGTCTATCTACTAGTGGATCTAGAGCAATGTAAACAGATACTTTCCCACCAATTCCATTTATTGCATTTACTGAAATCTGCACAACCATGCTACGCATTTGTGCAATGATGCGTGGAGAGCAGCAGTACTGAGCAGTGAAGAATGAGAAAATTGATTTTTATACTGTGGGATTCAAACTGAGGCAAAAGAGACAAAGCATTGTTCCTCAGTGTTGATTTTCCATAATTGCCACAGCAGAAGTGTTGCTCAGATATAGTCAGGCATCATACATAAACACAAGTGACAGAATGAGCTGTTACACTTGTATATGTAAAGCTTGACAAGGTTATTGGATATAGAGGCAGTTGTGTAACTGTCTTAGGCAAATGTGAAGACCATGGAAGCCCATCTAGCAGAATTATACTTATGGAAATATAGTACACAGTATACCCTCAGTCATGCATCTGATAATAAATCTGATAATACATAAATAAATAAATAAATAAAAAAATGCAATAATAGTGTGTCATCCCTTATACATATAATTAATACCAGTTCCACTATATATAGTGTTATAACTGAAAGTGAATATAATAGGAAGTGGAACAAGAGTAAAAGTGTATGGAATATCCTGTATTAGGAGCCATGATCCTCTGCTTGGCAGTCCAACACTTGACTCTGTTGCCACAAGAAAGTTGCAATGACACTTATTCATGTTTCGGTTCATTGCTATAAATTGCAATGTCACAACAGTAAAAAAAATGTTTCACACCCTCTACTAGAACCCAGGACCTTCTGTATTCCAGCCCTGTACTTACACCTGCTGCCACAGGAGTGGTTACATGACATTCCCTAATGTACTCATTCTTAAGGTCTCTGTGTTAATGCCATGCAATGCTGCTTAGCAGGTATGCTTAGTGCCCAATTGAATTAATTTAATGCATTTGGTTTCTACTTTTGGCTGCCTGGGTCCTGTCTGCAGGTGTTTGATGGCTGCAGATGCTGAGGAACTGCTGCACAATGCCAGGAAATGCTGCTTAGTGGGTTTGCATGCTGCCCAACAGAATTAATTGAATGTATCTGACTTCTATTTTTGCTGTTTATGTCCTGTCTGCTTTCTGTATGGTCCAGTTGTTCAGTTTGCGCACTGATGTACTTCAAGCAAATGAGATAAGCACAGGCAAACATGCTATTCTATTCCTCCATTTCCTTGATTGTGCTAAGCACGGCATTGGGCAAACCCTGCCCCCCCAAAAAAGAAAAAAAATGACAGAAAAAGAAAAAACAAAAAAGGAACAAGTAGTTGAAATAAGTCTATGACATACACATTAGAAAATGATGATTCACAAGAGATATATCTACATGGTTCTAGGACTATTCACTGAAAGCACAATTCACTGAAACTCAAATGACTGTGCACAAATCATTGAAAGCACAATTCACTGAAAATTATATATGGCATTTTCCCCACTGTAGTGCAACCCTGGAGTTGGGGGCACCGTCCCCACATTGGGGGTTGTGGGGGTATTAGCCTTCACACAGACTGGATATATATTAAGTTTAGAAAAGAGTAATTTTTTTGAAATTGCAAGTATCCATGACTATAGTTCAAAGTATTTACACCCCCCTTACTATATATTTTAACTCTGGGGTCGCACTACAGTGGGGAAAAGGCCATATATAACTTTCAGTGAAATGTGTTTCAGTGAATTGTGTTTCCAGTGAATTGAACTTTCAGTGAATTGTGCACTGTCAAACGTGTTTCAGTGAAATGTGCTTTTAGTGAATAGTCCTAGACCCATATACATATATGCGGATTTAAATTCTCACTCCAGTGGACCTTCAGAGCACATTATTGGTGCCTTATCCCTCTTTGCCATGCAAACAGCTTTGCAGCAAGGAACTGAAATCATTCTACACACAACCAACTACAACTTCATGTACAGTAATATGAAACCATACAGCCATTATTAGTACATGTATTATTTTTGGAAATAGTGCACTTGGTGACCACACAACCTGTCATGATTATTGCTTGAAAATATACAGCTCTGCTTTACTTTTCTGCTTTTGATGGCCATTCTTCATTTATCTGAACAGTAATCTGAGACATGCAGTCTGTAAGCCATTCTATACCATTGGCATTAAGATGTGTGAGGTTATTAACTGAAAATAATATCATATGCAGTTGCCAACAAATGAAGTCACAGGTTAGATGTTGAGGTACACAACCTTTGAATTGTATGCTGCTTACTTACATTTCCAACCTTACATCTAACACTTTGTAAATCTAACCTGAAACACCCACTGGATATAAGGCAGCCTGCATTGCTGTTGTCTTTTCTTTCTCCCAACCAGTAATCATTCATAGCTGCAATCCATTAAAAACAAACACCGAGGGATTGCCTGCACTATGTTTACATCTCCTACATGGATCCAAGTATTTGGGATTCAGCAATTCTAATCAGTTCATACCTCAATTGCATATTCACCATGCCAACAGCCCTGAATGTAAACCATATAGAAAGGCAACTGTGTTGCTAGGCAAACTGATGTTAATGAGACTTGATGTGAAGAGGACTGAACATACGCTATTTGTTTAGGATATATCTGCACAGAGGATTACTGAACTTCAGATGTTATGCTAGCATTTTGTAAGCTACCTACTGCATATGGTGGAATATATTTAAGACAAATCTGAGCAAAGGGTTTTACACTTTTATCTGTATGCATTATTTACAAGTGTACTGATGCTATTGGCATGTTTGTCAAGCCATTTTACAGGTATACATGTATGTCAATTCTTGAAAATGGAATGTTCTGTGATAAATATTTATAAATGTTTCAAATGTTTCAGAGACAGTTCCTTTGATAGCCCTTTTAGCATTTCAATGATGGTTCATTAGCAAAATATGTCAATTCCCTGTTTCCCTTTTGTGGGGGGGGGGCAAGGCTGAGTTACTTTTCTGGCACAAAGAAGGATATGTTGCTCTTGTTACTCTCCTTGTTTTGTATCCTGCCTGTTGTTAGTATTTTACATCTCTAGACTGTTTTATGTTTCTCCAGTGGGTAATACTGAGTGGATACCTTTTCTGTTTTATCTGGGAGCAGTTATTTTGTAGTTATGTGATGCTTATATGTATTATCCTCCTGCTGTCTTTTAGGACACAAGTATGCCACAATTGCATGTCAGTCTACAGAGACCTCCTTCACCAGTGCTGAGAATTGGGCCACAGTGGATGCTTTTAGGCAACATGGTGCCTTCCTGCTTGAAAGGGGATGGGAGATATGGCACATAGAATGCAAATTTGGCAACAGATTGTGGATGATGTGAATGCTGTGGATGGCCATGGCAAGACATATGAGCAAATGTGCCACAGGGTCACTGGCATGGTGACACCTGCATAGAGGAGAGCAGCTGCAATGGGCTGTGATCAGATGATTACTGCAGGAGGGCCTGCTATGGAGCCAACACTAACACCAAATAAAGAGTTCCTGACCAATCACAGGGATCTAGACAGCTGTCAGGAAAGTGTAGTACAGAATGAACTGTATGTCAGTGCAACAGCTTCAGGGACAGCCAGCACATCCCAGGAGGAGCTTCCAGGTATGCTTTGGTATCTCAACAGTTGAATACTATTGCATAGTAAAACAATTGAAATAAATACGTTAATTCTGTGTCACATGAATTATTTTGGGGGGAACTAAGATTTCTACAGTTAGCTTAGGTTGGAGTTGTCAGACATGTTCTTGTTGAAAGTATAGTTAATGGACATATAAAGGGGTAAAAGTATTACCCCCTGTGTTACTGTTAATTGTGATTATGTTGACTTTACCTTTTGCTTAACTTCTTCCAGGACCATCTGGATTGGCAGAGGATAATCTCATCTGCAGATGGTAAGCCAAACATTTTTATGTCAGTACTGCTGAGCAATTTAAATAAATATTTAGTGTGTGCTGTTGATGTCAGGCCTGTTGTGTGTACTGTTGCACTATTTGTAATAATGGCACCACTGTTAGTTTATTAGCATATATTGGACTAAAATAATGTAGGTATTAATATTTCCCTGTGTTTTTTGCTTCTTATCACAAGTGATCATGACAGTGGATGTGTGGGCCCTCTGCCACCTGATGTTAGTGTACCAACAGACTCAGATGATGATGGTAGCCAAACTAAGGCACAGTCATGGGGTGAGAAGATGACTCGGACACTGAGGTTGACATACATCCATCCCCTGCAATTCCATCAGACAAAGCCAGTAGCCTATGCCTACCCATTCCAGTGACTTCACAGATGTTGGATGGGTGATAGGAGAGGCCTTTGATCAGGAAAGTCTGGTTACTGTGGCTTCACTGTCTATTCTGTCTGGCTGTAGCCAAAGTGTGGGCCAGGTGCCATGTGGGAGGGTTGATAGGGGTTCTCAGAGGAGGCCCACTGTCCCTCCTCTACCTGGTCTATATGTCTTTTCCCGTGACACTCAACATATGTTTAGGGCCATCATGGAGGCACAGGTATGTTCCCAAAGGTGATCCAGACAAATGCTCAGTGGTGTAGATGTTTCACAGACTGACATGCATGACTGTTGCTAATTCAGTGGTTTGTATGAATGACACATTGGAATGAAGGATGCCTGTGATGGAATGAGGGGTGTCCATCATGCAATAATTGTTTTTTTGTGATAGAACATCTGCTGCAAGGGGAACAGCATCCTCATGGGCATAGGTCAGCCACATTACCCATTGTTAGCCAATGTGGCCATGCCTAGTCATGCTGCAATAGTGGCAGTACTTCCACTGCTCCATCAGTGAGTGAGCTGTCCACACCCAGACATGGAAGGCAATGGGGTAATGGTCCTGAGCATCCCCATGAAAGTAGCTCTTCTAACAGACTTTAGTCATGTTCAGGCAGCAGCAGTGCTTCTGACCGTGGGCATAGATGTACCAGTGAAACTCTTGGTAGAGCCAGTTCTCATGGTTGGCGACAACAATGATGAACTGCCACCTCTACCATGCATGACTCACACCTGTCCAACATACCAAGATGTAGAGCTAGCACATCGCTTGGCTGTGTTCATTCAGACACTCACACACTAATTTCACTTGTGAGACCCCTACAGACACACACACACAACAGTTATATGGTTCAGCCTTAAAACTAATTTTGTCTCACTGGTCATTTGTTGGTTTATCCAAATGTCTGCCTTGTTCTCTTTCTTATTCACACACACTCACTGACCTTTTGTGTCAGCCTAGGCCTCCTGTTTCCTACACTACACCCTGTGCAAGTAATGATAACTGTACCATAGTCCTCTTTTCTATCTTTCAGGGATACATAAGTTTTGTGTATGATGCTCAGAGTGCATAGCTGACTTAGTGCTTAGTATATCTGCATTTGTGGTATTGAACTGGTAATTTTACCTTTGACTTATGTTCGCCTTGGAAAGACAGACAGTTGATAGCATCAAAATTTCCCAACTTTATTGTGAATGATTTTGTGTGGGTTGTGAAGTCAGAAACTGCAATGTGTATTATTACTTTCTAACTTCTCTGTTTAATGATTTTCCAGTACAAATGTATGGTGCTAAACTGAGGGCATGCAGTGACCATCAGTACCTTTGTGAGGTATTACTGTGTGAATCATTGATTTTTGAGGCCTGCTACTTAATAATGGATACAGATAAGTCACATAAGTCTCTGCTGTCACATGTTAAGATAATTTCTGTAACAAATAGTCTCCCACTTTTTATTTGCATACAGTACCAATTAGTGAAATACAGGGACATGCCACTCATTCAAATTATTACACAATACACTCCAGGTTCAAGATTTACCTTATAAATGCAGTAGTTGATATAACTTTATTTTAGGGCTGACTCTGTCTGATGCAAGCAGTACACAGCCAATACATGGAGAGGTACAGGTTGTGTGGGCTGCCTAGCATTAGTGTTACTATATGTATGTGAGTAGGAGAAAGGCTTTTAGACCTCTAGGTGGTGAGTGAGTGTGCTGTGCATTATCTTGTCACCAGTGCAAGGGCATACTGAGCTCACTTATGTCTGCCTACACCCACAGCAGCTGGTGGTTCCCCCTCTGACTCCTCACCTGCCTGTGGCTGTGGTCACCTTAGCATTGGTGGTGGGATATGTACCTCTTCCATTGCTGATCCTGCTGAAACCGTTTTCTCAGGATGATACTGTGTAGCATGGCACATACTGTGAATATTGCTGTACATGTCCATGGATTGTATTGCAGACCTTTCCCAGATGTATCCAGGCACTGGAATCATGACTTCAGCATCTCAAACATGTGCTCTATGACATTTCCGGTTTGAGCGTGTGCCTCATTATGACATTCTTCATAGGTGTGTGTGTGTGTGTGTGTGTGTGTGTGTGTGTGTGTGTGTGTGTGTGTGTGTGTGTGTGTGTGTGTGTATTTCCAATGGGTGTCATCAACCATGGTTCCAGTGCATAGCTTACATCCTCAAGTAAATGACCTGTGGGATATCCCCCCTAGCAAACATCTGGTACAGTTGGAAGGTGTGCCAGATATGTGAGTCATGGTAACTGCCAGTGTTGCCAGCACACACATACAAGATGATTCCCCTGGCAATACACATGACTTGGTAGTTGATAGAGTGGTAGCCCTTTATGTTTATGTAGAGCCAACCTTGTTCCCTGGGTGGTGTCTTAATTTCTATATGTGTACAATCTATAGCACCCAGTACTTCAGGGGAGTGTGCTACAGGGTAGAACTCCTACATATTTCTGCCCCTCTCCTCAGAACTATGGGGAAAATATATGTGGTCACTGGCATGTTGGAGCAGAGCATTCAGGAATTAATGGAGGATCCTGGATGCTGATGCCTGTGACACCCCCAAAATGTCCCCTGTTGGTTTCTGAAAGGTACATGTAGCTAAGATTCTAAGTGCTACACATACCTTTGTCTCCACTGGGATGGGTTTCTCTCAGCTGGCTGTGAGTTAAGGACGACAGAGGTCGCAGAGTTTCTGTAGAGTGTCCCTATCCACCCTCTAACATTCGACAATTTCTAAATCATGTAGGCTGTGAAAAGTTAAATGGGAACTGAAAACTTTTCTCCTTTTTAGCCTAGGCCTATTGGCAGCAGCAGCACCATTGGTTTCAGCCTGTATCACTTACAAATTAATTAAAGCAGCAGCCCCTAACATTCTTTCCATGTAGACTCCTTTCAGTGGTTATATTCAAAAAGGTTTTGGAATTCACAGAAAGAGACAGCACTAAGTCTACACAGTTGCTTTATAGCTTGTTGAATAGCTTCACCATGTTGGACTGGTTGATTAGCATGCAGTTCAGCTGCTTATGTTGTAATTAGCATATCACAGTGTTTACCTTGTTCATGTGGTGGTTCGCAACCTCTACTCGGCTCTTCATGAATCTAAAACTCATTGTTGCCATGTAGAGTTTATTGAATCCCTCCACATATTTAATTTCACCCCTTCCGCTGAAGTTAAACATTTCATGTAAAGAAACATGTGACACACAAGCCCTCGTAACCACATACTCCATTCAGTCAGTTTATCTTAGTTTCAAACCTATTATATTTTTGAGGACTATAAGTTTGATCCTTGCAAATGGGCAAGCTTAAGGAGGTAAAAGAGAAATGTATATTAATTCTGAAATTGCTGTATTTCAGAGAATATGATCTTCTCTGGGGTAAAGTTATCTCAGATATTTGTATATACTAAGTATTTAGGAATGGGGATTAAAAAAATATTTCTTTTTAATATGTAACAGCAAGTTTTGTACTTTCTATTATTTTAAGAGGACTTGTCATAATTGTGTGCAACTGCTCGTGATACCAACAACAAAACTAGTAACTGTAGCTGTTGAGAGTGGCCGTGCTGTCACGTCTTGTCATTACATCTGCATAAAGAGTTCAAACAGATTTTGATACTGATGGCCTGCTCCCACACCACACAAACTAAGAAGGATGATTGCCGAGATGTTTTCTTTGAAATATAGGCAGATTTCAGATGCCCGTTAGTTTTTCATTATTGATAGTCTAACTTTGTAGTGGTGATCAAGCTATACTAAGTCTGAAATGAACAAAATTCACCAACTAATGACTGGAATTATGTATTATGCTTAATGTTATGTTTAAATCAAGTTTTAACGTATTTAGGCTGATTTATGCATTCCAAGCAGAGATCACATCTAACCAATTGAGATTGACCAATGACAAAATCAAATATACCAAAAACAGTCTACATTGGCCATCATGATGAAAGAGTGATGTAAAATTAATACTTATTAGCAATCACCTAAATATAAAATTACATGAATAAAGCCAATTTCAGAAAACGTCAGCAGACACTACATGAGAACTCAGGGACACTTCTGCATTTAAACCCAGAATTGCATGATCATAATCAAATAGCTATTTAAACATTCATTAAGATAAGTAAACACTTTTGATATAATGTATTAACTTTCTTTATTATAAAATTGGTTTAAAAGGTCATCATTTAAACCTTTAAAAAAAATAATATCGTGGATAAATATTTAGAGCCCTAAGATTAAAGAGTTGGGACACTGACATTGAAGAAATATTTGCCACACTTTCCAAAGACATTTTGAAGAGAAAATATATGTATGTTGATTACTAATAAACATAAATTTTATATCACTCTTCCATCATCGTGACCAGTATAGACTGTTTCTGGCATATTCTTTGCTTTTTGCCATTAGTTAGCATTTCAGATTGTCAGATTTGTTCTCTTCTAGGAGTTCATTAATTTTCTCAATATCAAGCATGGCAGAATTAGGATACACTCTTCCAAGGATTCAATAAACTGTGTAGGCTTAGCATAAAGCCTACATGGAGTTTACATGTCAGGGCTATGAGCAGCAGTAGTAGCTGCATATGCATGCTGTAAATCATGCTTACATGAATACAAGTGCGGTTGTGTGGCCAGCAAAAGTATTGCTGGCCAGGAAAAGTGTAAAGCAGCACAAACACCTGCAGGCATGCAAACCATTTACCTATGAGCAGACTAGTTCTACAGAATTGTGCTGACAGCCATAATGATTACCAGGGCTTAAGATATGAAATGTATAATGTTCTAGCACATTATAGACAAATGTTGTCAGTGCAGAATAGTGTGTAAACCTGTTGTTGTCATACTGAATAAAGGTTTTGTTCGTGATCAGCAAGGGTATATAGACTGCACTATAAATAATTATTCTAGGGAAGTGTGTGTACTGAAAAGGGTCACACACGTGAACTGTAGGAATGAACACAAGGGAAGAGGACAAATGAAACATGGCAATGTACAGCAGATGAGGGCATGTCAATGTTTGTGCACCATAAAGACAAGACAGTTGTAGCATGAACAGTAATCACATACGTACATGATACAGTCTGTACTGCTGTCTATACTTCCTGTGTGGGTATAGCCATATGATCATGCAGTTATTGTATATTATGTGACTGTCACACAAGGTGACATATCAATGGAGATGCTTTTTGTTGTAATAGAAGCATCTTGACATAATCACTGGAGAGTACTTTTATCAAAGACAGTATATACAATGGGGGTAAGTCCATATTGTGAAGATATGCAAAATGAATTGCATGGATATGAATGTAATGTCAGTGTATATCTCAGCCAAGTGGGCCACATAGCAACAGGTTCATGGACAACAGTAGATGGAAAGATAACAACTATTGACAATATCAGAATAATACCATCATTAATCTGTGTCATTGATATAACATATGTGATTGTGAGTTGCTATAATGGTTCTGCAAGAACACAATTGTGCAGCTGTCATGATTTGTCAGTAATCTATGAGGGGAATCAAGCACACCTTCTTCAAAAAGTAACATCTTTCAGCGGTGTTAAGAGGGGCACTCTTACACCTGCAGTTTAAATTATGAGCAATATTGGCTAGTTCACAGGTGTGCATGGCATATATATGCCACAATCCACAATTTTTCTGAATGTAACCCATGCCATCAGTGCTTTCAATCAGCTATGTATTTACTGTGCGCATCACAGGAACACTTATCACACATGCATCTTGTATAACACATTGGAGAGACTTCTGCACTGTCAACTACTAATGGTTATACATTAAAAAAAATACTTAAGTACGGCCGATATGATGTGTGGGAGCTCATTGTGGCAAAAGTGATGCACTTGAGTTAATCATCCCTGGAAGATGTTTTGGGAGGTACATGCAAAAGGGTGCACTGTACTTAGTTACTGGTGTAATGAGGTCCGAGAACAATGGGACTATAACGCCCTTTGATGTGGATGTCCTGCACATACTCAGAAGTTGTACTACATACCAGGGATTAGTCACTACTGTGGACACACGCTGGTGGATGTTCCACATACCATCTACCTGAGTACACAGGTCACATACCACTTGGTCTGCACATAGGAGTGTGCTGTCTATATTGAAATTAGATTGTGTATTTATTTTCATAAAGTAACTAATTAATCAGCTGTGTTTTCGTGCCTCTAGCAACAATCCTTTGTGTGTGTTAATACTGTCTGCATTATACAATATAAATCTTGGATTGGATGATTGTCCACAATTTGAAGTCCTTCACAAAGCAAGTTAGACAAAGGATATATATGGAACAGGAAAGGGCCTAGACTCTAGAGAGAGGTGACGTCACGCACTTCAACATTGTCTGTCATGTATGTGATCTATTTATCTACCTATTTGTTGACATAGATGTTTATGCCCATGCTCTGTAATATCCAAGTGTGGATTTGTGTCAAATGCCTTGGCCAAGTCAAATTATGCAGGATGATAGCGTTTTCCTCATGCATGCTCTTGGTGACTTTCGTAAAGACATCAAACAGATGTAACAAATGTGATATAGCCTTAACAAATCAAACATGGGTTTGGTACACAGTCAGGAGATTACCCATGTCCTGTTTGATAAGGTCCATGATGACTCATTGGTCTGCCTCCTAGATGAAGAGAGTCAGGAGTATGGATCTATGACTCTATGCATCAGGTGATGCTCCCACCTAGTCAGACAGATGACTGTTGCTGTACTCCTTTCTATGGCAACATAGGCTGTGTGGAGCCAACAGAGATCCAGCAATGTATGGTAGGTCAGATTTTAAGTCACACTGCAGACAACCTGTGATGTTGCCAAGGAGCATTGATTCTGTGTTGTTAGCCACAGAGATTGAACAAATAAGCTGCAGTCCTGAGAAGATAAACTGAATAATGTTTGCAAGTATACTTTGGCTGATGGCCAGTGGTGATGGGGGGTGAAGTGTGAGATGAACTGTCAACTTGCAGATTGCCTATTTTCGACAATTGAGTATGGCTAGTGGCATCCACAAACAGCTCTGTGTTTAGTTGTGTAACCCCCTTAACATTTCACATTTATTGAAATAAATGATTTGTGAAAACATCTACAAATTTAGCATTGGTCATGCATCACATTTCACACACTGGTACTGCTCACGCAGTCATACAACTGCACCAATGTCATGTAATTACATCAATTGTGCAGTGTATGCCTATATATGTGCTTCATTGGAAAGCTGTGTTTGAGCAACCTGATGCCATACAAGGACACATTAGAAATCCGTTTGTGGCTCATACAGAACATTTCCTGACACTGGTGCTGCTGACCACCTCAATAATCCTTGGGAATAGCAACACAATTGCACATGCAATGAATTCCACAAGGTTGCAATTGAATAAAAACATGATATTTTTGCATATATCACAGCATTACAACATGTGGACGAAACAAGATGTATGTGCCCATGTAATCAGTATGAATTTATATTAATGTCTGTCACAGAGCATTTAATGGTGATAGGTAGGCACATGCACATCTGTACCATACTGCAAGTGTTACTATGATGGTGGAATGAGAACTCTGTAGAATGTTGATCTGCTCCACCACAATAACACATGTCTTAAAAGGCAACAATATACATAAAAGTGTATCATACTATATCAACAGCTCTCAGGTGGCATATTATTACAGCTGTTGTAGAAGGAACATGTAATGAAATGGCAGCAGTGGCCATCAATAGATTAGCTCACATCACAGGTTGTAATACCCTCTCTTAGCCATACTGTACATCTGCACCTCAACACTGCATATGTCAATGACAGCAATATTGGCATGTCAAATTTTCATAGGATTATAGGACATTATTAAACTAATGGCCAACATCACATAAAATCCTAACTGTTTATATAATTTCAAACAAACTTTCCTAAATACATTCAGATCTCAAACCATGGGCAGCAAAGCAAACGTTAGTGAAGTTTCAATATATATTAAAGACATACACACCTCCAGGCTTGTCAAACAGTATGATGCACAGGAGAGACTCCAAGTGCAGTTAACCATTGACAAGACCCCTATTCAAATCATAGCTAGCTACAGACTCCCAACTTTGACTCAAGATGCCCATTCCACCTATCTGGACCTCTTCAAATCTAGATTCAACCCTTTACCCTGATCCTGGGCGACTTTAACTATACATTCATAGATTGGAAGAACTACTCCTGCCAAAACACAAATGCCCAGAGATTCCTTGATTTCATCAATGCAAATGCCTTGGACCAGCAGGTTGACACCCCCACAAGAGGTGATAATGTGTTGGACTTGGTATTAACCAACATGAGTAACCACTGCAGCACCCCTACAGTCACATCCTCCCTGGTAAGACCTGACCACAAAACTGTCACTTTCAAAGTCAAAATCTTCCCCAACCCCTTCCCAGCTAGGGTAAAAAAAAAAAAAACCTTCTCCAAATCAGATTAAAACCTTCTGAGGGAAGGTATAAACAGTTTCGCAGCCCACTTCCCCTCCATAGGAACTGGCACATATGCCCAAACCAACACCAAAGTACTAGATGAACATTTCTATAGCTGCACAGAATCAGGAATACCCGACAGGACAAAAGGATCCTCCTCAAGGAAGAGTAAACCTGTCTGGTGGACATCTGCAATAAATAAACTCAATAATAAAAGGAAAAAAATACTGTCCAGGACCAAGAATTAGCAGATGCCTAATTGGAAACAATCTCTCAGCCTGAACAAGCAAATAAGAGCACTAGTGAAATCCTCCAAAGCAAACTTCTAGTTCAAACTGGCCACATCTACTAATGACAATTATAAGGCCTTCTTCATATATGTCTGCAGTCGCAAAGGAAGCACCCAGATCTGTTCAGAACTGGTGGTAAAGGACACCACATATACAAATGCTATAGATATAGCCAATCTGCTGGTAGACAGGTTCAGTGAAAACTTCACCCCTCTATCCCACCATCAGTAAATCAGGATGTCCCTAGCACCTGCCCCACATCTCTAGGGAGCAAATCATCTCTGCTCTCTCAAAGGCAAAATACGGCCTCCATGGGACCCGATAACATCCCAGGCTGCATCTTACATGAACTCAGGCAAGAACTTGCAGCACCATTAGGCACCCTGTTCAACCATAGCCTGAGTACTGGCTTTATCTCAGCTGAGTGGAGGACAGCCACTGTCATCCCTTTGCACAAAGGTGGAGCGTCCACTGATCTAGGAAATTATAGACCCATCAGCCTAACTAGTATGATCTACAAGACCATGGAGCATATTATCATGGACCTCATTGACAAGGACATTGACAACCTTAAAACACTTGATTCCACGCAGTTTAGCTTCATCAAGGGGAGGTCATGCCTGTTAAATTCGGTTGACTTCTTTGACACAGTCACCAAAGCCATGGATGAGGGGAAGACTGTGTGCAACACCTACCTTGACCTGGCCAAAACCTTTGATAATATTCCCCACTCAGGTATAATAGGTAAACTGTCTCAACTAGGCATCAATCTATATGTTACCAGATGGGTAGCAAACGGGTTCACTGAAAGAACCCACCTACTCAAAATAGGCGAAGCCACCTCCAGCAGTAGACCCATAATGAGTTGTGTACCCCAGGGATCAGTCTTGGTGCCTCTGTTGTTTGGTATATACTTTTCTGAGGTGCAGATCAAAACCAGCGGGCTGTGTCTGACCAAGTTTGCAGATGACTGCAAGATGGGCATTGTTATCAATTCCCCTAATGATATGGATATCCTCCAAGAGGGTCTCACCCAAACAAATGACAAATATCTATCCCAGCAGAGTGCTGCCTCCCTGACATCTCAGATGCTCAGGTAACAGCCGCCCTCTCCAAAGCAAAAAACACAGCATCAATGGGACCAGACGGTGTCCCGGGCTGCGTCCTACATGAACTCCAAGAAGAGCTAAACCCAAACATAAAACTACTGTTCAATCTCAGCCTTACTACAGGATATGTAGCCAAAGAGTGGCATACAGCAACAGTGGCCCCTCTCCACAAAGGTGGTGCCTCAATGGATCCTGGAAACTATCATGCCATAAGCCTGACTAGCTTGGTCTGCAGACCTATGGAAAGGATCATCATGGACCTTATAAATAAAGATATTGGAGACCTACAGACACTGGATCCTACCCAGTTCGGCTTTGTTAAGGGCAGATCCTGCCTCTTAAACCTGGTCAATTTCTTTGAAACAGTCACCAAGGCCATTGACGAGGGGAAGGTGGTCCACACAGCCTACCTGGACCTCGCAAAAGCCTTCGATACAATACCCCACTCGGGCATTATAGATAAGCTCACCAGCTTAAATATGAACCCCGATGTCACTATATGGGTTGCAAACTGGCTCAAGGACAGAACCCACATGGTGAGAATTGCTGCAGCCATGTCAGACTCCAAACCAGTTACAAGTGGCGTCCCACAAGGCTCAGTCCTGGGACCTCTCTTGTTTGGTATATATTTCTCGGAGGTACAGGCGAACACGGAAGGACTGTGGCTGACCATGTTCGCAGATGACTGCAAACTGGGTGCCATAATCGACTCTACAGCCAACACAAGCATCCTACAAAAGGGCCTCATAGAAACAGACAGCTGGTGCCAGAGCCATGGCCTCAAGCTAAATGCCAAAAAGTGTATAGTCATCCCCTTTGGCAAAAACAAAGTGCCCACAAATTACCACATAGGTGGTAATCCATTAAGAATGGAAGAAGTAATTAGGGACCTGGGGACCCAAGTTGATAGCAATCTCTCATTTGACAACCACGTGGCCAAAGTGGTTAGAAAAAACTTTTTATATAGTCTACCTAATCATAAAGGGATTCACATCTAGATCAGGGCAGGTCATTGTGCCTCTTTACTCATCCCTCATCAGGCCCATAATTGAGTACAATGCGCCTTTTGGGAAGTACCTTACCAGACACCTGCAGCAACTGGAAAGACCCCAAAAGTACCTCACCAAGAGGATCAAAGGGCTCAAACAGATGCCATATGCTGCCTGGTTAAAGAAACTCCAGCTGTACTCAGTGGCATACCGCCTGTTCAGAGGCGATCTGTGCCTGACGTATAAAGCCATGTCCAACCTGGAATTAATGGACATGCTGCACCTCAGAAAATCCAAATCCAATCGAGCTACACACTTGAGAGACTTGAACCTCAGCACTGAAATAAATAGGACATGCTGGAGGGACAGATTTATAACCCAGAGGCTCCCCTCACTCTGGAATAAAATCCCAGTCCAGGTTAGGCAGAGTCCCTCATTGACTCTCTTCAAGAGGAATCTTGATGAGTGGATGGGAGATCGTAGGTTTACCCCAGGTATCACTTCTGTGTCACTGTTAGACAGAGGCACAGTATACTAACCTCGACAAAAGGCCATAGCAAAATTAATTTAAAATGGGTGGCTAAAGCCAAACACACTCTGGCTAGTCTTATAAATGCCCTAGGGAAGATAGCCTAGTATAAACCTATGAACCTATGATGCCAGAAACAAGACCTCAAACTGAATGCCAAAAAATGCATCATCCTTCCCTTTGGGGAGAGTGATGTCCCCATAAATTATCACATTAATAACAAGGCCCTAAGCACACAATCAGTTGTAAAGGACTTGGGCACCCAGGCTGATAGAAAACTGACTTTTGACCACCATATTGCCTCCGTTGTATGAAAATATTTCTACATGGCCCACCTCATTAGTAAGGGTATCTCATCCAGAGACAAGGAGGTCATAACATCCCTGTATTCTTCCCTTATAAGACCCATTATTGAGTGCAATGCCCCTTTCGGCATGTACCTCACAAAGCACATGCAGCAGCTGGAGAGACCACAGAGGTTCCTCACCAAGAGAATCCAGGGCCTCAAACATCTACCCTACACAGATAGGCTAAAAGCCCTGTCCCTCTACTCAGTCTCATACAGATTCATCAGAGGTGACCTCTGTCTGGTAGACAAAGCAATCTCAGACTCTGCCTTGAAGAGGCTGGTGCATATCCACAAGTCAAGTTCCACTCGACTAACCCACTCATGCAACTTCAACCTGATCTATGACATCAATAGGACTTGGCAGGACAGATGTGTGTCCCAGAGATTGTCCCTTCTGTGGAATGGACTCCCTCTCCATGTCAAGCAGAGTACCTCATTAACCCTTTTAAGTGCAATCTGGATAACTGGATGGGGAACAGAGAATATACCACAGGGATTCCACCTGTGTCACTGCTGGACAGGTGCATTGGATGCTGACTTGTAAGAACATGGGCTAAATTCTTGGATAGGCCTGTAAGGGCCTCAGGGACAATAGCTATTAAGTTCCTATGATCCTATGGTAAATCTATATGATGGAAAATAGTAAGAGTATTGTGTGTATGTGTGTACTTGTTGCAGTGCATTAGATACTGCCACTATCTATATGGTACATGTGCACCAGACCATAACAGAATTAGCAATCACACATGCATTAGTCTGGAGATGGCTTGCAGAGGCTCATGAAAGGACTCTGCTTCATGATGTGTGCATGCATATTTTGACATGAGGACATCCTCCACTCCTCTGCAGGAAGGATGTCATGTGGTCAGAGGAAAAGAAAGAGGATGGTTGATGTACAGGGCTATATTACAGGTTCTTGTAAGAGGTAGTGAATTGAAGAGCAATTCCAAAGATCACACAATGACCATAGCATACCACCAATCACACACAGTAGTAGATTGGGCCTGATTTGAACATTACACCTGTGTAGATATATAAAATGAGTGCCATGCAATGTAACACTAGCATCACCACATAATTCTGGTTTTAACACTGCCACATTGCAATTAATGGAGTATGATAGGATCATAGCATGCTGAGAAGAACATGTTGGGAGGAGTGTCTGACATGGATGTAGAGTCACATATCTGTGAAAAATTGTCTCAAAAGTAATATTTGTATGTATACACACTCATGTTGCTCTCTATCAGATTAGAAGCCCTATATATCTAGGTAAAGTAACTATACGCACACATTTTGCTTGCTGTCAGATTAGAAGCCCTATATAAGTAGCGTGAGAATAGGGAGCTTAATGTTACTGCCATAGCACAGATTTGTTTTGAATACTGCCAAAAACACATACACACCAGTTGAGCACAGTGAAAATAGAACCAATACCTAACTATTTACAGAGCACAGTACTTACCATAAGCACCACAGAACAAGTCTGATGTTTGCAATGCTGCTGGACAATTTATAGTGGATGACATCCTCAATGGCTGTTTGAGAGGAAATGTAGAGAGGCCTATATGACATCGCTGGGTTGCCTTCTATGGATGCCAACATTATTTGTTCACCATAGGTCTGGATTTCTGGCCATAGGATGCACACTCCGCTCTTTGGACTTCAGACACACAAGTTGACTACAGTGGGATTGAAATCCCTATCTAATTAGGTACACCAGCTAGAGAACTCAATGGACAACATCATCATTGGACATTTGAGAGAAGATATTAGGAGGTCTGCATGACATAGATTTGTAGGAATGTACAAGTGTTAAAATATTTTTTCATAGGTTCATAGGTTTTTCTAGGATAATGTCCACAAGGGCCATTTTAAGCCTATCCATGCATCCTAAATCTCTGACAAGTTCAGATACCTTTGATAAGTGTAAGCAGGAACTTGGGCGATGAAATATTTACAAGCAGAGACCTGGGAGATGAAACATTTACAGGTGTCTATGGTACTGCATTGCTGACAATAGAATACATAGCTATGTTCCACACACACACACACACACACACACACACACACACACACACACACACACACACACACACACACACCATTTGACTACAGGGATGCTAGAACCCATACCTAACTAGATATACAAGCTGGAGAACTCAGTAATTAATGCAAATTCCATGGCACAAGTCTGTCTTTTGCAACGCTGCTGGACAGTTTACAGTGGATGACATCATCATTGTATGTTTGAGTGATAATGCGATGATGTTGGAAGCCCTGTATGAAATGGATGGTTAGCCATGTACTTCTGTCAAAATACTTGTACTCTATGTGAATGTATTGCTGACAGTAGGATACACACTTATGCTTCTCTGATGAGACACACATACACCAGTTGACTGCAGTGAGATTAGAACCCCTACCTAACTAGGTACACAAGCTAGACAACTCAGTACTTAACCCTAGCACCACAGCAAAAGTCTGACTTTTACAATGTTGCTGGGCAATTTATAGTGGACAACATCAGCAATGGATGTTGGAGTGTTGAGGTTGGAAGGCCTTATGAAATGGATTGCTAGCCATATATGTATGTCAAAATATTTGTACTCCATGGTACTATATTGCTGACAGTGCAATGCACATGCTTCTCTGATTAGACACACACACACACACACACACACACACACACACACACACACACACACACACACACACACACACACACACACACACACCAGTTGACTACCGTGAGATTATAAATGCTACCTAACTAAGTACACCAGATAGAGAACTCAATATTTAAAGCAGGTGCCATGGCACAATCTGACTTTTACACAGTTGCCGGACAGTGCGTAGTGGATGGCATCCTCAATGGATGCTTCTAAGAAGGTGTTGTGAGGCCTGCATGAAATTTCAAGGTAGCCATGTAAGACTGTCAAGATATTAGTTCTGCATGGGAATGGATTGATGATAGTAGGATACAGGCTGATATTCATCTGACAATGCACACACTCTTACACATACATAGAGGCACACACATAATGTGGCTGCTGTGCTAAGTTAACATACATGTATTTTGTTCTCATCTGCAAAAAAACAGTGCTTAATGATTGCAACACACCTGAAGTATGTTTTGCCTTGTCATAGTGGTCTGTATAGATGGTGCCTTGATCATTATATGATGTAGTTAACATATGCAGTTATGAGAGTGGTGTGCAAAGTGTGGATGTATTAGGTCCTGTTGTGTTTCCAATGTTAATGTATACTTTAAGAGAGAGCTTTTCAAACTAGATGCAAAAAGGTGTCAGGGATGCATGTAACAGAAATGAGACATATGCAGCTGTTTCCCACCATGCTGTGTATATTGCACACTTAAATTGTCACATACAGACACATACACTTTTTGTGATCATATTTGTGTACTCGTATTTCTGAAGAATTGCTGTCCACATTAATACATGTATAAGATAATCGGAATGTCTATTGTCAATATCAAGATGTACATGGTGTGTGTGATGTAACAATGTATCCATTTTGAAACTGACAGTATCTGCTTGTTGTCTGGTTGATCAATGCACAAATGCAATTAACAAAGCACAACATGCATTATTATTGTAAAAAGTGTTTTTTAAGCTTCATCACTAAATAGATGTGGGACTTGAACCCTGATCTACTATGTACTGTGTAATTCACCACATGTAATAGATGTGTTACACACGCATTTGATACACAGCTTTAATTTATGCCGTCTTTATCATACAAGTGATTTTTATATCAATTTTAATTTATTTTGCTGTTTCACCATATTTGTGCTAAGTTGCTCATTGCGCAGATATTATTTAAAAAACTGTAAAAAAGGAAACATAAACAGCATTGAGAGCTACATTTTAACACAAGTGCAACTGCTAGAATTAGAATTTTGTTCTTCTTTTTTTAAGTTTTTATTTGATTTTATATGTTCCAACAATAATTCAACAATTTAAACAAAATAAAACAAAACTATACACAAATGTCCAAAACAAGAATTATATACATAAAACCGTTAATACTTTTCTAATAAATCATTGCATTTCTGCCAGACTATGTACTAATGATTTACATTTCTAGTTCTCATTTTCATTTGTCAATAATTCATTTTTACAAACAAATTTGGCTGGACAGATAAATTCACTAGTAAAAGAGAAAATAGTTTTACTTTCCTTGCAGTAGCTAGGACAGACCAAAGAAGTGATATTTCTGATACTAGATTATGTCTGGGATTGGGGCATTGAGCAAAATCAAGGAATCTGTAATAGTACAATTATCTGACCTCAATGTTTGTCAATAGCTTCTAAAATAAGTTGAGAAAGATGACAATGTGCTGCATTCTATGATCATATGAACCCAACCTGCATCAAGGGCTTCATTGCATCTTTAGCATTTTATTTTTTTCTGATTTATATGTAACAGCAATTTTGTGAGGTGTTAGAAAAATTCTGTGTAAAAATTTCCATGTATTAATCTTCCAGTATAGAGAAGATGTTGATTTCCTGCAGATTTTAAGAATAGTTTCTTACTTTTCTCAGAAAATTCTTCATTTATGTTTGTTGAGTAATTCCAGTAGGCCAACTCAGGGGAACAGATTCAATTCTAATAATCTTATATATGATTGACAAGTATGATGGACAAGTAATAGAAATCTTCTAAATTTTGGATTTGAACAACCAGACTACTGAACCTACAAAACACAGTAAGGGTGTCTTATCTCTCTTTGCCATACAAACAGCTTTGCAGCAGAAATGAAAATCATCGTGCATATAAGCAAGTCCCATTTCCACCACAGTGTTATAAAGACATATAACACTTGTACAGTCTCAGTTGTTTGTGTGTTACTTTTATATTTGGTGTAATTACTGATCACACAACCATTTATAAGTATTGTTTGCACCACTGCATTTCTCTCTTCCCTTTGTATTGTGTTCATTCTTCTCTTATCTGTGCTGTACTCTCAGGCATGCAGTCTATAGGGCATTTTGTATCACTGTCCTTAAAAATGTCTGAGAATACTACATGACAGTAATATACAATTTTCAACAAAGGCAAGATAGTCTGGTTGTTGGTGAACAAAAACTGAGAAATGTGTGCTGTTCATTTCTGTTTAAAAGCTTGCTACAATTACTTCTACACTTTGTAAGTGTATCCTGGGTGACACACCCACTGCAGGTAAGGGAGTCTGAATTGTTGCAATCATTCACAGTTGTAATCCATTAGCAACTAGCACTGAGGTATTTTTATGTTATGTTTGCAACTGCTACACAAAGTCATAAATTTGACATTCAGCAATTGTAATGAGTACACACCTCATTTGCATATTCAGCATGCTCAGAGGCCTGAAGCTACACTATTGTTTCTTTATTATTTATTTTATATTTGTTAACTGGGATAGTCTGACTGGATACATGTCCATTTTCAGTGGAGGCCTGGGGAGAAAAGCTCCACACAACTAATTTGATATATACAATACGTTATAACATACAGTTTGTAGAATACATGAGACACACTGTATTAGCAAATTTTATATCAGTTATTTACACTATACTTGGTAGGACAATAGATAGAAGATAGAATTATGTATTTCTTCATTAAGACACTTAGCGTGCAATATCCAACTGAGTTAGAGTCTTTGAGACACAGAGATGATGTTAGTAAGATATAAAAAGGTAACCACGTAACTAGGGATCTTGAAGATGAGGAGAGCTGTGTATGTGAAGGGCACTAAAGAAGATTGCTATTAATTTGGATTTATCTGCACAGATCCCTTCTGATCTTGCTTAGGCATGATTGCATTTTTCAAGAACATGCTAGAGTAGTTATGTTACAAGGAAAATGTATATATATATATATATATATATATATATATATATATATATATATATATATATATATATATATATACATATATATATATGTGTGTGTGTGTGTGTGTGTGCAGAAAATGGAACTTTTGTCTGTATGCACTTCTTATAATTTCACTGTTGGCATAGGCAGTTTTGTCAGGCATTTTACTTTCTCAGATAAGACAGCCTTATTAACTTTCATCACAAGTGCTATTGTTACATCTGGTTATTTTACACTCTTCGATGTTATTTCAATGAAATATAATGTCGTACATTGTCAATGGCACAGGGGTGTTAGCCTTCTAGTATGGCCCACAGACACATCTAACAGAGTGCTGGGTACAGTGAGAGGTGATTGGCAATAGTATAAAATTGACTTTTCTGTTGTAAATGTGTACACATTTTGTGAGAATTTTTTATAAAAATTGGGTAATGTGTTATTCTCCAGTGGGTACAATCTATCATTTGTCTGTTTTTTTTTTTGGGGGTGGTGGAGCCAAATACTATTTGTCCATTGACACAACAAAGGTTGCATTTCAAGAGTTTTGCTCTTGAAATTGAGTAGTCATCCAGTTCATTTTGTGGTAAACAATATGTTACTCCATTGCTATTCCTTGTTTTGGATCAAACATGTACAACCACATAACCTTAAATTCTAATACTTGAACTATGTGTCTGCAGTGGTTAATATATATGCGTATATAAATATGGATTTAATTATGTGGCATTTATGTGTTGTATCCTTCTCTATTTTATGTCACCTATGAGTATGGCACCCAAGTGAACTAATCATTGTAAACCCGCTTTCAGTGACTTAGAAAATTATGTAATTGTGCAAGCATTTAGGCACCAAAGGTTCAAAGGTTCATAGGTGGGTACTAGGCTATCTGCCTGAGAGCATTTATAAGCCTAGCCAGAATGTGTTGGCTTTCGCCACACCCTTAGATTAGGTCCCTGTGCCTCTGTCCAGCAGAGTCACTGAAGTGATCCCCGAGGTAAACTTTCTGTTTCCCATCCACTCGTCAAGGTTTCTTTTGAAGAGTGTTAGTGAGGGGCTCTGCCTAATGTAGATTGGGATCTTGTTCCAAAGCATGGGAAGTCTCTGGGACAGGAATCTATCCCTCTATCACATCCTATTTATTGTTGTAGTGAGGTTTAGATCCCTAGAGCGTGTGGCTCGATGGGATAAGGTTTTCTTTAGGTGGAGCATGTCCATCAAGTCTGGGTTGGACATGGCCTTGTATCTCAGGCAGAGATCACCTCTGAGTAGGTGGTACGCAACCGAGTGCAACTGGAGTTTCTTCAGTCGAGCTGCATAGGTCATCTGTTTGAGGCCATTGATCCTCTTGTTGAGGTACATCTGTGGTCTTTCCAGCTGTTGCAGGTGTCTTGTAAGGTACATCCCAAATGGGGCATTGTACTCTAAGATGGGTCTGATGAGTGATGAGTAGAGGGGCACAATGACCTCTTTTGATCTGGATGCAAACCCTTTTGTGATTAGGTGGGCCACATAGAAGGATTTTCTAACCATGCTGGCAATGTGATTATCAAAGGTGAAATTACTATCTACTTGGGTCCCCGGATCCCTTATTACATCTTCCGTATTTAGGGGACTACCACCTATGTGGTAGTTTGTGGATACTTTGTTTTTTCCAAAGGGGATGACTATGCACTTTTTGGCATTTAGCTTGAGGCCGTGATTTTGACACCAGGTATATGTCTCAGTGAGACCCTTTTGGAGGATGTATGTGTCAGCTGGAGAGTCAATTATAGCCCTTAGTTTTCAGTCGTCTGTGAACTTGGTCAGCCATAGTCCGCCTGTGCTTGCCTGTGCCTCTGAGAAGTATATGCCGAATAGGAGGGGTCCTAGGACTGAGCCCTGAGGAATGCCACTTGTAACAAGTTTAGAGTCAGGCCTAGCTCCCGCAACTCTCACCATGTCGGTTCTGTCCATGAGCCAGTTGGCAACCCATCTTCTTATGTAGGGGTTTATGTTCTGGCTGGTGAGCTTGTCTATAATACCAGAATGGGGAATGATGCCAAAGGCCTTAGCAAGGTCTAGGTAGGCTGTGTGTACCACCTTTCCCTCATCTATAGCCTTGGTAACTGTCTCAAAGAAGTCCACCAGGTTTAGGAGGCATGATCTGCCCTTAACAAAGCCAAACTAGGTAGGGTCCAGTGTTTGGAGGTTCCCAATGTCTCTGTTAATGAGTTACATGATCATGCGCTCCATAGCCTTGCAGGCCTAGCTAGTCAGGCTTATAGGGTGATATTTCCCGGGGTCTGTTGTGGCTACACCTTTGTGGAGTGGAATAACCGTTGCTGTGTGCCACTCTATGGGTATGTAGCCTGTAGACAGCTTGAGTTTGAACAGTGTGTTTAGGTGAGGGGTTAGTTCATCTTTGAGCTCATGTAGGATGCAGCCAGGGACATCATCCGGTCCCATTGATGCTGTGTTTTTGCCTTTGGAGAGGGCTGTTTTAACCTGAGTGTCTGTGATTTCAGGGAGTCTACATTTTTCCTAGCATGGTTATGGGCCCTTTTGGGGGTGAGAGGGGGGTGAAGTTTGCGCTGAACCTGTCTGCCAGGATGTTGGCGATATCGGTCGGTTCAGTGTATTTTGTGCCATTCTGCACTAACTCCGAGCAGATATGAGCATTGCCACTTAGATTCTTGACATAGCTAAAGAATGCCTTTTGATTATCTTTGGAGTCCTTGGCAATTTTTCTTTCAAAGCTCACCTTGGATGATTTTATGAGGGATTATAGTTTCTTGCTGATACTGATCAGGGATGTCTTCCCTTCTTGGGATTTTACTCTTTTCTGTACTAGTTTCCTCCTTCTGTTGTATAGCTTTTTTATAGCAGGAGTCCACCAGACTGGTATCCTTTTGTTGGAGGAGTGAGTCTTGGTTTTGCTTGGGATGGCATGATCCATGCATTCTTGTAGCTGCCCGTAGAATGCATTAGTAAAGGATTTTGCAGGTTGGACAGTGTTATCCTTCAGCATGAGGGCTTTGAAACTCTCCACCTTGGTCTTACGCAATGTGAAGTTTGCTTTTGAAAAGTTTTTCACGGTGGCTTTCTTGTCTAGGGGTGGGGGCAGAATATGGATATCCACAGTGATTTGTTTATGGTCAGATCTAACCAGCGAGGGGTTGACCTCTGGTGTGGAACACTGATCGCTGATGTTGGTGATGACCAGGTCCAATATGTTGTCACCTTTGGTGGGAGTGTTGACCAGCTGAACCAGGGCGTTTGAGTTTATAAATTCTAGGAAAAGTTGGGCAAGGGAGTTAGTACTTGAGTAGTTCTCCCAGTTAATGTGTGGGTAATTGAAATCACCCAATATTAGGGTGTTTGGTAGGACCTTTATGTTTCCCAGTTTTTCCAGAAATGTGGAATGGGGGTCCTGGGACATGGTTGGTGATCTGTAGGAAGCTACAATTTGAATTGCAGTTTTGCCCATTGTTAGTTGCACGTGGATGATCTCTGAAGCATCGTGCTGTACCACTAACCTGGAGGTGTGGGTATCCTTGATGAATATGGATATGCCCCCGCCTTTTGTATTTCAGTTTGGGTTCTGTGGCCAAAATGTATGGTATGAGTTGTAGCCTGGTAGTGCTGGGGTGCTCTCTGGATCCTAAAACCAGGTTTCTGTTACTGCACATATATCGATTTTCTCCATACTGAGGAGTGCCTCGAGTGCATGCATTTTGAGGTTTAGACTTCTGGCATTGAGTAGCATTACCATCAGTTTTTTGTTAGTTGTGCTATTTATGGTGGTGGGTTTGTCTTTTGAGCCTTGCCTAAAAAAGGCACTATGGACGTGGCAAGAGCCTTGGCAAGTATTCGAAAGCCTAAGGGTGACAGGTGCAAGCTGTCTCTAGCAAAGCAGCATGGCTTGTCGAGCATGTCATCCCAGGCAGAAAGACACTGAATCCCCTTTGAATGACACCAGAAACTTAGCCAATTGTTGAAATCGAGAATTTTTTCTTTATACCGTGGTATCATTCTTGGTGAGGGCAGGATGCTACTCAGGGTCATACTGGACTGGGTTATGTGATCAGAGAGCTCTTCCATGTCTCTTTTCATGTAGTCCAGGGAGGTATGGATCAGGTCATTCACACCAACATGGACAATGACAGAGTCATATTTGTACTTGTTCTGGAGTGACCTGAGTGCTTGTGTTATGTGGTGGATCCTGGCACCTGACAGACAGCTAACATTAACCTTCTCCTTATTCAGCCTAGTGAGTGGGACGTCAGTGTGCCTGACTATAGAGACACCTATTACTAGTATGTTGGGTATGTTATTTTGCCTTAAGGGCTGTGATTGCGTGGCACACTGATTATGTGAAGTAGGCGTTTCATGGTTTGTGATGGGGTGTGGAGGTTGCTTGGGTGTCTGCTTTGGAGGTCTCTGTTGCAGATTTTTATTTAGAGCCTCCGAGTATGTTTTCATGTATTTATGTGTGTTTTTTGCTGGTGCTGGTTTAATGGGTCTATTTAAGACTGGTGGTCTGATGCAAGTATTTCCCTTCTCCGCTTGACTGTCTGATCCAGTTTTGGGTTGAGAGAGCTTAGCCTCTAGTTTGGCTGTATAACTGCATCTCTCACATGTATTAGTGTTTGGTGGTAGGAGGACGGGGTTGTCTGTGTACATGGTGCCATGGTGCCTTTCTGCTTGAGAGAAGACATGGGGATATGGCTGACAGAATGCAGATTTGGAACCAGATAGTCAGTGGTATAAATGTCATTGGGGGGGGGGGTGCAGCAGGACTTATGATCAAATGCTTCATAGGGCCACTGATATGATTTCATCAGCCCAGAGGAGAGCAGCTGCAGTTTTCCATGAACATCTGAATACCGGGGGGGGGGGGGGCTGATACAGAACCATCACTGACACCAAATAAAGTGTTCCTGTCCACTGTCACAGATCCAGAGTACTCACTGGAAAGTGCACAACAGCATGTGATTAATGTTGGTGTTGATGTTTCTGGGAGGACAAGTTTGTGTCAGGAGGAGTTTCCGGGTAAGCTTACATATGTCAATTTATAAAGTAATAAAAGCAATAAATAAAGTAATAGTTCATGTTGTTTTCATTAATTATTTATTTATTTTTTTGTTTGCTTGTTTTGATTGAACACATTGATAAACTGATATGGTTAACAGGAAATTTTTTTCATTAGACATGGGCTTTGGGTGGATGTGCCAGGAAAGTTTCAGTTAAAAGCATTGTTAATGGACATATTGGCAATAATTTTGTCCCCCTGTGTTGTTGGAATTATGGGGATTTTGTCCTTACCTTTTGCTTAGCTTCCTCCCTAGCAAGTGTGGATTCATCTGCACATGCTAATCCAAACACTTTATTTGATTATTGATGACCATTTGTCAGAAATATGCATTTATCCATATGTGTGAGGTGGGAGTCATGAGTCTATGTGTGTATTACTGTACCATCTGTGATAGTGGTACCAGTGTTAGTTTGTTATCATATATTATATTGCAGTGTAGGTATTAATTTCTTTCCTGTATTTGTTGCTTATTATAACAGGTAATACCATGAAAATGAAGGACTCTTACAACCTGATGTTAAAGTATCAGCAGACTCTTATGATGATAGTGGCCAAACAGAGTCACAGTCAGGGGACTGTAGAGGTTGAATCTTACACTGAGGTTGACATTCAGCCATCCCCTGAATTTCCATCAGACACAGCAAGCAGGCCTACGTGTACCTATTCCAGTGAGCCCTCAGATATTAGACAGGTAGAGGGTGAAACACTTGATCATGGTAGAGTGGTTACTGTGGCTACAGTGCCTGTTGACTCTGACCATAGCCAAAGTGTGGGCAAGGTGCCATGAAGGACAGTTTTTAGGGGTGCTCGGAGGATGCCTGCTGTCCACCCACCACATGATCCTTATGTGTCTTTATATCCCACTCAAAGTATATTTGGTGCCATCATGGAGGTGCAGGCACATTCTGATAGGGCCCCCGATGACATGCTTAGGGTTGTAGATGTGGCACAGGCTGACAAGCATGACTGACTCTGCCATGCTGCCAGTTCAATGAAATAGATGAATGATATGAAGGAATGGGCAGTGTCTGTCATAGAACTTCTGCTGGGAGGGGGATGGCATCCATGTGGACGTAGGTCAGCATCATCATCTGATGTTAGCCAAATGTGGCCACGCCTGATCATGGTACTATAGTGGCATGACCTCCACTGCTCCAGCAGTGTTTTAGGTGTTCACACCCAGGCATGGTAGGCTATGTGGTCATGGTCCTGAGTGTACTCACGAGGAGAGCTCATCCAGAACACAACATTCACGTTCAGGTAGCAGCAGCAGATCTGGCCATGTGCCAGAGCAACTCCTGGTAGAGCCCGTCCTCACAGTTGGGTACCAGATGATGACGACGAACTGTCACCTCTACCATGCATGGCTCACACCTGTCCGACATACTGGGATGTGGGGTTAGCACAGAGGTTGGCTATGTTCTTGTAGACACTCACACACACATTTCACAGTAATGCCCATACAGATACGCACACGTAACAGGTACATGGTTCAGTTGTGAGACTTACAGTTCATTCTGTCTCAGTAGCCATTTGATAACTTTTATAAATGTCTATCTGCTTTTCTTACTCACACGCATTCACTACCTTTTGTGTCAGCTTTGGCCTCCTGCCCCCCCCCCCTCCCCAAACAACACCCTGTGCAAATGATGATAACTGTGTCATATCCCTGTTTTCTAACTTTTGGATTCAGGGATACACAAGTCTTTTGTCTGATGCCCATGGTACACAGCTGACTGAGTGCTGATTATATATATGTTTGTGATGTTTTGAAAATTGTACTGCTTTTTTACATGTTTTTGTAATGTGTGTATCTTTTATGTATAAGGCCTATTAGTTAATAGAGAACACATCCATTGACATAAATCACTGCTGTCACATATTGATGTCATTGCTATAAAAATCTCACACATTCTACTTCGTTACATTAGCAAGTAACAGTATGCAAGGATCTGCCATTCATTTGTGTTCTTAGCCATTTATTTTCCTCTTCCGGGTTTAACACTTACCATGGAAGTCCAACAGTTACAAGAGTTTTAATTAGTGGCTGAGTTTGTGTGATGGTAACAGTACACAGCCATTACATGGGTAAGTTACAATTGTGAGCATTACCTTGCATCAATGTTACTGTATGTATGTGCATAAGATGAAGGTTTTACCACTTTAGGTGGTGAGTGTGTGTGTTATCTCTTGCTTCTTGACCAGGGCGAGGACATATTGTGCACACCTACATCTGCCTAAAGCCACAGGGGCTGGTGATTCCCTTTCTGACTCCTCACCTGCATGTGGCTGTGGTGATCTTGACAGTGGTGATGGGGTGTATGCCCCTTCCCATTGTTGTTCCTGCTGAAGCAGTTTTCTCAGGTAATATTGTGAAGGATGGCACAAATGATGAACATTTCAGCACAAGTATGGGGATTGCACTGTAGGGCTTCCCTGATGTATCTAGGCACAGGAACCATGACTTCAGCAGCCCAAACACAAGCTCTGTGGTATTTCTTGTTGAGCGTGTGCCTTATTATTGCATTCTTCAGCTGATGTGTGTGCATTTATGATAGGCATCATCAGCCATGGTTCAAGTGCATAACCTGCATCCCCAGTGAATGACCCTGTGGAATATCCCTCCTAGAAAACATTTGATAGAGTTGAGAGTTCTGCTAGATATGTGAATTGTGGTAACTGTCTGGGTTGCCAGCTCACACATTCAGGATGATTCTCTTAGCATTACACATGACCTGGTGGTTAATGAAGTAGGACACCTTTTCTGTTTATGTACACTCTTCCCTATTCCCCAGATGGTGCTTTGATTTCAATGTGCATGCAATCTATGGCAACAAGGACATTAGAGAACTGTTCAGCAAGGTAAGAACTCTTGCATAGTTGTGGCTCTGTCCTTAGGTGTGTGGGGAAAATGTATGTCGTAACTGGCATGTTGCAGCATAGCATTCAGGAACTGACGGAGGATTCTGGATGCTGGTGCCTGTGACACCCCCAGCATATCTCCTGTTGCTCTCTGGAAGGTTCCTCTAGCTAATACTTACCTTAGTCTCCACAGATATTAATTCACCTTGGCTGTCCTTGCTGTCACTTGAGGATGACAAAGGTTGCAAAGTTCCTGAAATATGTTACTATTCACTCTGTGGTGCTCTACAAGTTCCTCTTCATGCAGACCATAAAGAGCTAAACAGGGTCTAAACACCCTTCTCTTTCTTAACTGTGGTCCGTTAACAGCAGCATAGACATGGGCCTGCTGCACATGCACATCAACAGCAGCCCCTAACGTTCTTTCTATGTGCAGTAGTTTTTTTTTGGCTGTATTCCAACCGAATTTGGAATTCATAGGCAAAGCCTGCACTAATTGCATACAATTACTTTATGGTTTGTTGAATAGCTCCTCCATCTTGGATTGATTGATTATCATACAATTCAGCTGTTTATGCTGTAATGTGCATGCCGCAGTGTTTGTTTGGTTTGCATGGATCTACACAGCATATAAAGCCACTTATTGATTATAGATTGGTGCACGAACATATGCACATCGCACCGCAGTACACACACAGTTTCAAAGCACTGTGTAGGCTTTATTGAATCCAGACATCTATCTTTGTTTTCTAGAGAAACACAAATATGTGGTGTAAAACAGATAATACAGCTATCTGGGAATCTGCTTCTTGATAAAAATTATGTTTAAATTATGGTGAAGAAAACCAAGCCAAATGGATGAATATTGACTCCACAGATAAATAAAAACCTTCAATGCAAGAGTAGCCAGTCAGACATGGTGGATGCAGATAAAATGTAATACTTTTAATGAAAGGCAATAAAACAAACAAAAACAAAAAATAAAACACCAAGTATAAGAGATAAACACTTTCACTCTAGTCCTGGATCTTCATCAGATCTGACTAATAAAGTGCTAGAGACTAATGGGTTTTAAATTACCTGTTCAGATCACATGACCTGAGCAGAGGTCTTAAGGGAACATACTCATTCAATCCTTTTCCCTTGTCATTTTGCATTTCTAGCATCCATTTAGTAATAAGACTGAATGTTTAGAAACTAAATGGATCGTAGAAATGCAAAGTGACAAGGGAAAAGGTTTGAATGAGTATATTCCCTTAAGACCCCTGCTCAGGTCATGTGATATGAACAGGTAACTTTAGAACCCTTGTATCTTTAATTAGTGTCAAGCACTATGTTATTTAGATTGGATGAAGTTCCAGGACTGAAGTAAAAGCACGTACCTGTTTTACTTGGTGTTTTATTTGCTGTTTTTATTTGTTTTCTTGCCTTTCATTAAAAATATTATATTTTATCTGCATCCACCATGCATAAATTATGGCTGATGTCACAAATGTTCCCCATGTAAATTTAAATGAACCGATTAAAGAACTATAGCAGAAATCACTACAGTATTAGAGGCTTCAGTGGCAAAGGTTAACCTAGATGTATCTGTGAAGGAAAGCATTGTACCTGGGGAATGCAGATAATTAAAATTCCTACATATAAGGATCAATATCCCAATTTATTGAAGAAGTGGCAATAATTACATTTGAAACTGAGTGCAGATTGCATGTGCTTAATGAATGACTTTCTTTCATTAGCCGAAGCATATTTATTCTTTGAGATCGATAGGCTAGATGATTTAATGAAAGCATCAGATTCCTTCTAGTTTTACTTCACTAAGTAGAATGAGATTGTGGTCAATATTTTAATCCAGGAAAAAAGATGACAGCCACCAAATGAAGGCAGATGTACAGGGATTTAAATGATTTTTCAAAACGGCAATATTTTTTCTTGGCCATTTGAAAACACTATAACTGAAAAAAAAAAGTCTGAGACTAAAGGTACTTGTCAATCATCAGTAATATAAGCTGAGAATAAAGTCTCAGATGTTTCCAACCTTTTACAGTTTCTTGTTTTGCCTGAGCCAATAGCAAGTCACCCTTTTCAACAGCCACATCAGATGTCATGGAGTAGATGGAGAAATCAGAGAAGATGAAGAGGAGCAGGAGGAGGATGCAAAGGGGAGCACAGCATGTTGACAAGGAGTATGTCGAAAACACACACAGATGAATATCTTTAATGTTTGATCATATGGATTATCTGGTTCACAATTTAAGCTTTTATCCAAAGGACCTTCTTTCATTCCTTTAAGCACTGGCAATATAGTCACTGCATCAACTGATTACAGCTGTTTCTTTGAAATGCTAATTTGAAGATGTTGTTTTCTAAAAGGGAACAACATGAATGTGTTTTAACAAACTTAGCATATTTACACTAGCTATTTACCCCCCTCACTCAAGCATTGTTATAAATGTGTGAGAAGGCCATGAGAGAGTTATTTACATAAAAACTTAAAGGTGAGTTTTACAATTTGTCCACAGAAGAAGGAGAAGCAGTAAAACAGTTTAGAGACAATGTTGATATTATTATTATTAAACCAGTTGATAAACGTGGGGGGGGTAGTAATATTTAATGCCAATGATTATGTTGCATCTATGCAAAATATGTTGTCAGATGAATTAATTTTTGAAAAAATCAATAAGATCTTGATTCATTCCCTTATAATTAGGTTTAATTAATTTGTATATGATATATATATATATATATATATATATATATATATATACATATGAGTGGTAATCATATGACTGAACTCTTTGATTATTTTATTGTGTCTGAACTACTGATGCTTGTTTTAAATAGGTTTCCTAAAATTCAAAAAGATTTATAGAAACCACCAATGAGACATATTGCCTCAGGTGACAGTTGGATAACAGAATCCATAAGTACCAATTTAGAGAAAATGTTTCATACATATACTTGATCATCATACATATGTTTTAAGTGATTCAGAACATTTTTTTGAGAAATGTATATGAATGGGAAATCAAGAATGTTGAAATCAATTGTATTATGGTTACTATGGATGTGCATTATTTGTTCACATTTATTCCTAACTTAGAAGTCACTGAATTTAATTCATAATTATTTGAAGAGATAGAATTGACAAGTATTAAAGTTAGTAACTTGTATTAACTGTTAGAAATAGTACTTCATACATTTTTTTTTACTTGATGACAAATACTATCTTCAGAAAAATGGCATTGCTATGGGCTATGGCTACAGCTGTAGTGAGTTGTTATGCTAATTAGTTCTCACAGAATAGGAACATCAATTTGTTGTTGGTGAAAATATTTTTAATTCTAATTTATTTTACCCTCGCTTTATAGGTGGCATATTTTTGATTCATAAGGTGTTTATTAGTAATTAGTGAAAGTCAAGATGCATTTGGAACATACAACTACTTTCTTAAGATTTGGTATGAGTTATTCCAAGGGGAAAATCAGTTTTTAGATGTATATGTAAAGAAACACAGAGATGTTACTTTATCAACACATATTTATAAGAAAGAGTATAAGAAGACTTCATATTTATATCATAACTGTATGCATTCATCGCATATTTTTTAAAATGTGTTATATGGACAAATATTAAGAGCCTTGAGACCAATGAGTGAAGATATTGACACCGAAGAAACATTTCACGCACTTTTCAAAGACTTTTTGAAGATAGACCATTCCATTAACAAAATTAATGAAGAAATTTAATTTGTATTAAGTGACAGCTGCATAAATACCATACTGAGACCGTTTCCAGGGGGAGAGCACATAGTTAGTTATTATATGCCCCTCTGCAAAATGCCTCATTAACATGTAGCACTAATGTGTTAATGGTATACTGTGTTCATTCTTCAGACCATGTAGATCACTCACTATGTTGGACCTCTCCCTGAATCAGAAAGGACATTCTCAGTGGTAACAGGTTGTGTTTGGGCTTACCATTGATGAGAGCCCTTTCTAAATCCCCATCATTGCACTGTAATAAACAAACCCTCCACTTCACAGCAGCTTATTAAGCTACTATAAAGCATAGACTGAAGAAAATCAAATGGCTGACATTTTTTAGCATATCAAATGCAGCTTTGCTGTTTACAGAGTGTAAAATAGTAAAACAAAAAGAAAACAGAAAAGAAAAACAATACATAGCAAAAGGAACTAGAGCATTACTTACAAGAGTTTTTTGTTTTACTTTTGCCGCACTAAGAGTGGCTTAAAAAAGTCACATTTAAAGTGTTGGAAAAAATAAAGGAAAAGTAATATATGTGTGCCTACCCACAGAGTCGACATGAGTGAATTTTGACTCAAGGGCATCTAACTTACTTACTTTGTGTGTTTTCTATGGAAGGTGTGATTGAGAGAGACACAGAGACAGACAGGTCAGAGAGAGAGGGTGTGCATACCTCTCAATTTTACTCAAAAATTCTGTCAGGGATAATTTTCATGTATGATGCCAAGTTGCTTACAAAGGAAATACAATAAGAGCCTTCCCATCAGAATGTATTGCTTTACTATATGAACTATGTAACTAAAATGCCTGATACTATTAGCTGACAGCAATTCTTAGTATTCTAATAGAAAATCAAAAATGTTCAAGGGCAAGCAAAATATGAATTAAAATTAGAGACATTTTGCAAAATCATGAACATTTGAGGCAAGGTGTTGCAGTGATTTGCACTATGTAACTTGTTTTTTCAAGGTTTTTTTTTCCCACAGATTTGACAACAAAGAAACATCTAAGTTATGTAAATGTCTGTAATTGCTGGCCATATGTGTGTGTGTGTGTGTGTGTGTGTGTGTGTGTGTGTGTGTGTGTGTGTGTGTGTCTGTGTGTGTGTGTGTCCACTGTCATCAAATATTTACTTAACTTATATTATACATATAAAATACTTCCTCCAGCATCAATTACATATGCTACAGCAGCTTTGAAACATTAGACAAAGGAACTATTTAAAAATAATCTAAATATGAAACATTTTAGCAGATATCCCTTTATATAAGCAGTGGGTGGTGCAATAGTTAACATTGTGCCTCACAGCAAGATGTTCTATGGTTCAATTCTCAGCTGGGTTGCCTTCTGTGTGGTGTCTGCATGTTCTCCCTGCATTCGCATATGTTACCTCAGAGTACTCCGGTTTTCTCCCCCATTCCAAAAACATGTATTTGGAGCATTTCTCCCTGGGCTTCCACTGAAAATAAACTTAATCCTAGTCAGACTTTCCCAGTCAACAAATGTTAAATAAATAAAGGAATACGCACAATTGTCTTCTACAGTTAGTGTTTTAGGGGAAATAATGGACCTTTCAGGGGTATTGATGCACAACGCTGCCACAAGTCATCTGTTATCTCCCCCAAACCACCCACATTGTCATGCATTTTGATTGTGTAATGAACTATGTATCATTAGCAGTGAAAAACTCATAAATGAAGAAAAGTTCTGTCTGTTTTGCTGGTCTGCTGTATGACTAAATATTTTAAATGACACTTTGAAACTATATGAGACCAGTTGGCAGATGAGACCAGTTTCCATAATGGTTAAGGTCTTTGCCTCCCATGCAAAAGGTACAAGATTCGATTCTGACTTTCAACCAATATCTGTTTGGAGTTTGCATGTTTTCCCTGTGTCTCTGTGGGGTTCCTTCCACCTCCAAAAAAACGTGCTGAGTGTTTCCATCTCAAACTCACCAATGAATGGAGCTGTGAGCTGCAGCACATACTCTATCTATATGGTGCCCTATAGGGGAAGAGTTGTACAGATCAACCACTTTGGGCATCTACTGTGGTTCACAGTATCTTCAAGATAGGAGAACACAGAGCACAGATTGCATGCCATGGCAGGACTAGCCACTCTACAGTGTAAAATATGGCTCTAGGTGATTTGGTCTTATTGACCACTGTCGCAAAATGGGCATGTGTAGTTACCAGTGATAAGTGGGTTGAGGACCTCGCCTACTCTGACCTACACCAGGAACCTATGCTAATAGTGGGAGGGGTTTCTGTGCCCCTATTGACCAGTGTATGCCTGCCATAAAGCCCAGCAGCCCTGGGTCAATAAGCTATTGGTTGGTCAGTGTCTAAGTTGTCCAGCCTGAATTAGGGATAGCTCTGTTAAGGAAAGCTGGATGTAAAAGCAATCAACCTGCCAAACATGAACTGAGAATTGCTAAACGTAATGTAGGTTCACTGACAGGATGCAGTTTGGAAGTGGATGACATGATGATACAGAGGAGGCTGGACATCCTATGTATCCAAGAGACAAGATGGAACTTGTCTTGGGATTCAGAGAGTCTACTACTCAGGAGGGGGCAGGCTAGAAATGGTGTGGGAATTGTGGTAATAGACAAGCTTAAGAAGGCAATGAGGGATATCATCAGAATTAATGACAGACTCATTGCAATCGGACTCCAATGTAATGATAGAGCAATATTCATAATCTCAGCCTATGTCCCATAGCAGGGTTGTGATAGTGAGGAAAAGAGTGCACTGAGACAGTTGCAGTTGCAGGACCTACTAGATAAAGAAGGACAACATTAATTGCTGTTGATAATGGGTGACCTGAATGCACATATTGGGACAGACAAAACAGGATACGAGGACTGCCTGGGTCCACATGGTTGGAGCAACAGGAATAAAGAAGGAGAGGCCATTCCAGTCTTCTGTCTGGCAAATGGCTTGATAGTAGCCAACACATGGTTCAGAAAGAGACACAGTCACAAGATCAAGAGCAGCCAACAAGCAACTCAGGTAGACTTCCTCCTAGTAAGGAGGCACTGGGGTAGAATCAATGATTGAAAAGTCATCCCCAATCAAACAGTGAAATAGTCAGCCCACAGCATAAACCACTGGTTGCCATAATCAGCTGCAAGCAATGGTCAGAGAAGGAAGACCTGGAAGTCGACTAGAGAGAAAATATAACAGTTTGAGGAATTACTCAGAGCTTTAGTACCCCAAGAAGAAGAGGACATAGGTGGAGTTGAAGAAGAATGACAGGGCCTCAAAACAGCATGTGTGAGGACTACAGAACAGATATGTGGTTGAGCCAGGTATGGAAATAAAGTACATAAGGAAAGCTGGTGGTGAAATGCAGAAGTCCAAAAATTCATCAAAAGAAAGAAGGAATGCAGGAAAAAGTGGGAGATAGAAAAGACAAACCAGGCTAGGCAGGAATACTGGTTGGCTAATAAAGAAGCTAAGAAAGGAGTTGTAATAGCAAAGAACATGGCATCAGAGGCACTCTACCAACTTCTGGAATGTAACTCAGTAGGCGGCACAAAGAAACTATATCAGGTCGCAAGGCAAAAGATAAACAGACACCCTTCATAAGGGATGTCACCAACAACCTGCTCACCAGTCCACAGAACATTAAAGGCAGATGAAAGGAGTACTTCCAGCAGCTTCTAAATGAAGAAAATCCCACAGAAACTATACTGCCTCAGACACAGTCTACAATGAGTGAAGAATAATACCACCCTAGAAGAAGTGGAATTGCACTAAGGAAAATAAAGTCAGGGAAAGCAGCAGGCTCAAATGAGGTCACAACAGATTTGATAAAGATGTTGGGTGGGATAGAGGAGAAATGGCTGCTGAGAGTACTCATGGCAGTGTGGAGAGAAAGGTGTATCCCAGATGACTGGAGAATAAGCATACTAATGCCAGTGTACGAGGACAAATGGGACATCCACAGCTGTGGGCAGTACAGAGGCATCAAACTCCTATCACATTGCATGAAAATTCTGGAGAGGGTGATTGATAAATGGATATGCAGAGTAGTAGAATGTGACACAGGAGATGAGCAGTTTGGATTCAGATCAGGATGCAATACAACTGACCCAATGTTTGCAGTGAGACAAATAGTTGCAAAGAAGCTAAAGATAAGGAAAGAGTCCAACTGGGCATTCCTAGACTTGGGGAAAGCATATGACAAGGTCCCAATGCATCTATATCACGTTATCGAAATCTTACTCCATGGAATCACTAAAAATCGACCTCTAGTGATCGATGTAGTAAAACATCAAATAATGCTTAAAAAACAAAAAGCAAACAAAAAATAAAAACTAACTAGCATAGGCAGGGGGGCAAGCCCCTCCCCTGGACCCCGCACACCCCCTACTTAAATATTCCAACTCCGAGACTGCACTACATTGAGGTAAACGAAAATCTTCCTCTATGGAGTTTTCCGTTTACCTGCACAATGTTCTGCACTTTCACTGTTGTGGTGCCGACAATATCAGCTTCAATATTGTCGACTGTTGACATTGTGAAGTAGACCCGGTCCCAATAAAGCTGATCTGGGCAGTACTGCAGTGGTTTGAAGTCCCAGAAACAGTGGTAGAATTAGTGCAGGCTATGTACAAGAACCCAATGACTCAAGTGCGAACAGTGTTTGGCCTCACAGAGGGGTTCCCAGTGGGAGTGGATGTACACCAGGGTTCAGCTCTGAGCCCACTGCTGTTCATACTGGTGATGGACTACATTAGCAAACAGGTTGGAGGGGACAGATCGACAAAGCTGCTGTATGCAGATGATGTGGCATTGCAGGCAGACTCTGAGCTGGAACTTCAGCAAGGATAGCGGATTGGAACACAAAATAGAAGTCACATGGGATGAAACTAAGCACAGATAAGACAGTAGCAATGGCAGCAAACTAGGGAAATCAGAAGAAGCTGAGAGCTGAGTTAGAAAGGAAGACAGTGCAACAGGTAAATAGCTTCAGGTATCTAGGAGGGGTGGTTGAGGAAAAGGGAAGTCTGAATGAAGAGGTCAAAGCTAGAACAAGAGGGGCTGCAGCTAACTGGCATAGAGTATCAGGTGTAGTCTATGACAGAAGAATGCCAAAGAAGCTGAAAAATAAGGTGTACAAGGCAGTGGTGTGACCAGTACTACTGTATGGTACAGAAACCTGGGCAGTAAAGGCAAAGCAGATGAAGAAGTTAGAGGTGATGGAAATGAAGTGCCTGAGAAGGGTGGAAGGATACACTCTGTAAGACAGACAAAGAAATGAGGACATAAAAGCAAAGTCAAAATAGCTCCCATTGCAGAAAAGAACAGATTAAGTGGTTTGGACACATGCAGAAAAGCAGAAGACAATCTGGTGAAGAAGATTTGGGACAGACAGGAAGAAGGTAAGAGGAAACGAGGATGTCCAGCAAAGAGGTGGATGGATTGTGTGAAAGATCTGCGACAGTCAGGCATGAGTGTCGAAAAAGGCAGGAGTGTGGCATTGAATCAAGAGAGATGGTGACAGTTAATACGATTCCCTGATTCCATGAAGAAAATGATAAAAAGGGTGCTGATGATGATGATGATGATGACTTTGAAACTATACACCAGTTATCAGTAGGATGGGAAAATGCAGCTAAGTAGACATCATTTTGTGACAGCATTCTTCTTGCAAGTTTAGTAATAATGCATAAATAATGCATAGCAGTATAATAGTGTGCATGCTCGCTAGAACACAATAAAGTAGGCAGTATCTACAGATGTCATAGGCATGGAGACTTATCTTGGCAAATAATAAAAGGCTCCCATCATCTTACGATACATTTTATATCACTAATACAAGAAAGAACACAATAAATTAGTTCTTTGGAACATTAATAGATAATGTAAATTGAATCTGAGTAGGAATAAACAGTATAAGCTGCTTTCAGACAAAACATAGTTGGACTAATTAGTGTAGTAGGGACTTTATCACTGCTTAATATAATTGCATGCATTTTCTGACGGTGAATTCTTTTGACCTTCTCCCACAATGTCTTACTAAAAGTTATAAGAAAATAGCAAGCACAAATTAAAATGAATGCGCAGCCTTGACATTTCATATTGTTTAGAGATGGACAGAGAGAAAGAGAGAGATAGAGATTTTAAAAATGGTCTAATTTCAGAATTCTGCAGAAAAATGCTGAATGCATTAAACCAAAGTTAAAATGATCCTTCTTAAAAAACATTTAATGTAGCATTGCCTAAGAAAGAGATATTTATTTTTGATTGCATCATGACAAGTATCTTATAATGTATGCAGACATATGATTGATAAAATAGTTCAGGGCTGTTGTGTCTAGATAGGTATGACTCATTCATGAAACTGGCAAGTTAAGCTAATTTATATGAAGTATAGTTAGAAGCCACATGAGAAGTAATATATTTTACATATTTCAATAGCTTCACACTTGTTCATGGATCAGCTTAAACACTGGCAAGAAATAACACACTTGTGTTTAATACACTCTAAAAGTCGGTGGCGTCTGTGCTTCAGAATAAATGCAGAATTTATTTTTATAAGATGCTAAAATAATTTTCCTTCCCAGTTTTTCATGCATAATACACTTTTTCTTACAAGGAAAAAGTGATCATTGACACGTTTTTCAAAATATGCCCTAGAGTGCAGTACCATAACGAACAGTTGCTGACAGTGAATTCTTATCTCTTTAAAGGTTATTTATAGCATTTATGATGTAGAATTATGCCATTCATTTGCCTGTGCTATACATTGAAAGGGTACCGACTCAATTATTTTCATCATGTGCAATGAAAAATATATCATGTATCTTTAATATTATAAAGAATATTTAGTGATTTAAAGATTTATCTGCAAAATACCTAATACCAAAATACCCAATTGCTGAATGCTACTGTTTTTGTTACTTTATAGGAATATTCACTGTATATAATATGCACTGCTGGAGGAGTTGAGGAGTCTGCCTACAGTGTGGCTGACCCAATTTGAGAGAAAACACAAGTACAAGTCATCAGAGGGTTGAGCAGGTGGGATAAAATTGGTTGCACAGTGGAATGATCTGCCTTCACAATGGAAATATGTGATTATGTCCAAGGAGCTGAATAGCCTCAGGAGGTGACGGAAGGAATGACATCCACATCATGATGGATAACATTACCATCAGTGTATGATGTTATTTGTTTATTTTTTTGCCATGGTTCTAAGCTTCACTAGCAAATAATCCTGTGCATATGGCAGTACCATTTTCTCAGACTATTGCTACAGCTTTTGCAACCCTAATAGTGCTTCATCTATTTATATAATGTATTTATTTATGTACAAATGGTGAAACTGGCAGTTTAGTAGTGATAACAAAGGTGGCAAGCTACTAATGAGCTTCATCTGAGAAGCCTGGGTTTGATTACCTCATTTAGTATTTGCCTCCTTTGCAACTCTAAGTAAGTTACTTAACACAGGGTGCTCCTGGTACTTCTACTAGCTTAGGCAACCAGTTAATGAAACATATAAATAATACTGAATAAACACATATATATGTCTTAAATGATTCATTTTTGTTGGACATTACCCCTTTTCAGGAGCATGTAGAGAGAAAAATTCCAACAAAGACATCCATAGTATTTTTTTAGAGTGAAAATAAATGTGAGTTTAATTAATTCATATGTATGTGGGAGCTCTCACAATTATACATCAAAGGAAATGTGAAATTCTTGTAAGAAATATTCATACATGATAATCTTTCCACGTGTATAGGTTAGTAACACTTTGCTAGGCAAAGATCTATCATGTATTTACAAAATATCTTTTTGCTGCCTAACACACACACACACACACACACACACACACACACACACACACACACACACACACACACACACACACACACACACACACTGGAAAGATCTGTTCTGTATAAAAGTTGGCAGTCAAGTCCTTAACTTGCAAATCTGCAAGCAGTATTAGAAATGATGTTGCTTACAGACTCTTGTAAACTGCAGATTGTACTCTCTTGCAACAAGCCAAACACAATAGTCACAAGCTGTTATGAGGCACAATCAGCTGCTGATGAAGTACTGACTGATCCCTACAAGTAGTGCATACAATCATTTCTACAGCTGTGATTATGATCACAGCAGCTTAAGTGACTGTTTACACTGTTTACAGGGCATGACTGTCACCTCTTCCACAGTAATGATCTCTTCCAATTAGAGATTGCCTAAGGGGCAGATACTCCTTCACCCCACCCTTGTAGTAGACTGGACAGACACATTCAGTGTGTATAACGGTAATATTGCTTGTTGTAACTGCTCAGGTAAAGCGTTGGATGATAATTAATAAAGAAAGAAAAAGTATACTGTGAATAAGACAGAGGCGATTATTTGGTCTCACTTCAGGGACTTAGTAAAGGATTGTTGCTAGATGGAAAGGTAATGAATTGCTAGGAAACGGTTTACTATCATAATTTTGAATCCAACTCCTTCGACCGCACTATGTTCGAACACGGAAAGTCGAACATGGCAATGTCGAACTTCAAAAGCAAGCCTAGGAACGGGTTTTAACATGGGTCGAGATAGGTGTTTACTGCTATTGCTGAACTACAAACCTCACCCCTATCTCGACCCATGTTAAAACCCATTCCTAGGCTTGCTTTTGAAGTTCAACATTGCCGTGTTCGACTTTCCATGTTCAAACATAGTGTGGTCGATGGAGTTGGATTCAAAATGATGATAGTAAACCAGGGAAACTAGCAGGAAAGAAGCAATGAGAAAAGAGGGAATAAGTGTAGAAATAGAGGGTCCCTATCAAGTTATATCACAACTTTGCAGATTGATGATGAGAAAAGATGATGATAAATGACTCTGAAGTAGCAGGTAATTACTTATGCTTTATATGTCACTGGATTTTTTTTCCATTGAAGTGAATAAGGGTACATTCAGTGTTTTATTAGTAAATGTATGTTTTTTTCTTAAGGCAGAGCATTCGTTGTGGATCTACTCTTTCGGTTAGGTAAGATTATGAAAAATCAACTAAAAAAATGGTACACCGCATTACAGAAAGAGAAAATGTGACAACAGCATTTCTTGGGGTATACAGTATATTGTCTCCTTTTACTAGTACCTCGTATTAGCAGGCACTGTTATCTTGCCTTTACACATTGCACATCATTTTTCATTTCAGCGTAACTATCATCTTTGTTTTGTTGATTTGCATTTGATTATTTAAATCCAGATTCTTTATATGTTTGTGATAGGGTGTCTTTCTCAAGTGTTTGTTTCATCTGTTAAAATGTTGAAGATCCTGGGAATATATATTAAATAACTATAACAGCAGAGCTCACCTCCACTGTTTCATTTCTCTCCCTTTAATATGGAATTCCTGGGGTGGATGGAAAAATAGTCTGCAATATACTCTTTTGAATTCCTGAATTGAAGCATAAACTAGAAAAATATTTATTCAGATACTTTGTCTATAAGTTGCAGTTAACCATGGTTTAATTTCTCCAAGTCTTTTAGGTTTCTAATACCATGATGGGACTGGACCACTTTTCCAAGTCAAAGTATGATTAAATTTCATGAAATTAGTATTTGATGCCATCCAAAACTGCTCCTTGCAACATCCTCTTTTTGTCCAGAACTGACTCTTTCTGCAATTCATATAGAGATATATGTATTGGTAGCATACCTAAAAATGACTGTAAATTCTTTCTTATGAGACCCATTGTTCCTCCTAGCATTGTAACTTTCTGGGTATCCCTCTTCCACATTGCCCTCATTTTTGCCTGCAAATCCTGGTATTTTGTGACTTTGTGTCTCTCTGTACATAAGTCACTGTAATCGCTGGGTATAACAATGTCAATGATCAATGTGCTTTTGTCTTTTTTTCATGGACTACTCTACCTGGTTTTCTTGCATCTATTTTTTTTTTTTTGAACCGTTGGTAATTGGAAATCCCATGTGATATAAACTTCATTCTCTATAATGCTTTGTGGTTCATGTTTTCAATGTTTCTCAGCTACTTCAATATTGTAATGTTTGTAACAATCCCCAGTGCAACAGTCTTGCTACATTGTTATGTCTTTCAGAATACAGGCCCTGTGCCATTAGTGTATCACACCCAGTGACAAGATGTGCGACCGGTTCCAGTTCTGTTTTACAGAACCTGCATCTGTTAACCTTTTATCTTTTGGTTTAAATTCACCTCTCCTTAACCATTCCTACATCAGATCCTGATCAACATGAGGTTGTTACAGGAGTTTTTCTGTACTTGCAACTATATTTATGTCTTTTCCACATTTCTTGCCTTCTTATCTGATCTTGTCCTTATATTCTTTCTTGTGTTTTTTGGCAGATTCAGTTGCTGTCTGATGTTTGCCTTCTTGACACTCATATGCTTCTGCTAAACTAAGCAGGGAAGTCATCTTAGATTTGTTCTCTTCATGTTTCAAAACATTCATTATGTTTGGATCTGGGGAGGTCAGCTGATATGTATGCAGTCCTACGATTGCATATCTATACATGTAATCAGTTTCAAGGAGGTCCATGCCTCCTTCAGAAGGAGGCTCTACAAGATTATGCATTCCTTGGTATACACTTATTTTTATATATCATTTGATAAGCGTGAAGCATTTTTCTTCTTTTCTTGTCCAACTAATCTAGTACCACTTGGAACCAGTCAATCACCCAAAACTGTAAGTTAGTGGTGGCTTAGTGGTAAATCACATTGGGTATGGTATGCAGGTTTCTGGGTTCAAGCCTTGTAGGGGTTGTTTAATTTTGGGTTTGGAAGGTGGTCTAATGGTTAAGGTGTTTGACTTACAAACAGAAGGTGCAGGGTTTGATCCTCACAAGGGATAATTGGTAGGTTTACAATGGCTCCCAAGGGCAGTTAGCTTAGTACTAAACTATGAACAGAAAGAGCAATTGGTTTATATTTTAAACTTTATTCCTAGATATTAGGGCTGTTTAAGTATGAATTTTAAACTTCTAAAGTATTTCTGAGTTTTATTGACAATTGTTCATGTTTTATTGTCAAACTTTTATTGATTTCCAAATATTTATACACTCCCTCCTGTTCAAGCTCCATTCCTGTCCTAGACTGATATTTTCTTGGTGCTCTAGCTTTCCTGTTTTAAATGTTGCTTTTCTGCATTTATCAAGACTAAGTAATATTCTTATATAATATGAGAAAGTTTTGACCACTTGCTGTTGCTCTTTCAACTCCTCATCTGATGAACTATACAATTTTAAATCATCCACAAAAGAAGATGAGAAGTCTTTATACTTTGTTGTCTGGGAGCCAAATTGTAATCATGACCTAATCTGTTAAGTAAACATCTTAATGGGTTAACTTGCTTAAGGGCAAGACAAAAGAAGAGGAGACAAACAGCCACCCTTGAATATCCCCCTTTGAATTTTTTATCTCTGGGATAATAATTTGTCCCTTATGATGGCTTAGCTGCAAAGTAGCTTGCCACTGTTTCATAGTCACTGTAATGTAATTGGTCAATGTATGCTGTATTTTATAGATCTGTAAGTTCTCCTTTATCCATGAATGTGGGATTTTTTCAAATGCTTTTTTTACTTAGATTCTTCCTCTTTTTACATTTCTTCATTATGACTTCATTTAACTACAAATGGTCCTTTGTTCCATATGATTTATTTTAGTTACCCTTTTGTTCTATTGAAATGATTTAATTTTTCTCTAAATGACTATAAACTCTGTCATCATCAGTTCCAGTATATAGTTTTATTCATAGATTAGTACTAGGCTAACTGCCCTTGTGAGCCATTTTAAGCCTAGCCACTTATCCCTTGGGAAATTCAAACCCTGCACCTTGTGTTTGTAAGGCAAACACCTTATCCATTAGGCCACCCTCCTAACCATTCATTATATTTTCTGAAGGCAAGTTATTGGTCTATAGTTTTTAGGATATCTTGCAGGTGCACTGTTAAGGAGGAGTATCATTTTTCCTGTTGCTAACCATGGTGGTGTCTGTCTGGGGTATGCATATGAGTAGTTCTTACTCAGGTCTAAATCTTTGTGTAAAGATGTTAATACTTTCAGCCAGAAGTTAGGCACTGCATCTGGGTCTGGGGTTTTCCAGTTAGGAGCTTTTATTAATTTTGTTTCAGTTTATCTGGCCATTACTTCATCCCATTTCATATCCTGGGCATTTGAACTTCTTACTGTTTCTCATACTTCTTTTGTCCAGTAAGCATCTTTGTTATGTTCTACAAGGTCTTCATAGACATTTCTCCAAGATCTGTTTATTTCTTCTTTTTTATGGTGTTTTTGATGGTGTTTCTTTTACTTTTTCTTTGTTTCCCAACTCTCTACAAAACGTTTTGGGTTAGCAATGAATTGCTTATTTTGTACTTTTGCTTTATATTTATCTGAATATCTTATAAGTCTTTCCTGGCTGTGCTGATATCTTTAGCTTACTATTTTCAATAGCATACAATAGAATGTGGTCTGTTCTAATACTGCATATTGATTTTATCACATCTATAGTCTTCTAACAGTGACACTTTATCTTAATTGATGTATCGTTTTCTCTGTTTGATATTTCCACGATGGCTTTTGATTCCTTCCCTTTCTTTCTGCTGCTGCCCTGTATTTTTGTGGTAAGACTTTATCTGTTAATAATTAAGCTGCACAGTAATGTATCCTATTTACTTCTGTAATATCATATGAATTTCTGTCAATAGGTTTGATTACAGTGTTCATTTGCTTTATCAGACTTCTAAAATGTTGGGTCTTATTGACTTTCTATAATCAATTTCTTTCATCGATCTAAATATGTCCATTCATCTCGTTTTAAATCAAGCAACTCTTCCCTTAGATCTTTTTTCTTCTAAATTGAGGACATATTCCCCGGGATTCATTAAACTCCATGTTGGAATAGCATTATTCCTACATGGATTGGATCATGTCCCTGTAAAAGCGCAGGCGTAGCAGTAGTGTGCCTTGCATATTCATGAAGGTGCACTACTGTTATGGATATGTGGACACAAACACCACTGAGTGCAGGGGGCATGTCTAAGCAGTACACACATATCTAACATGCCTCTTGCACTCAGAAAGTGCATTACAGCACTTTTGAAAATAATTTCAGTGTTTGTGAACACTGAAATAGATAGGGGAGCAAGAAACAATGCAGGGGGTGTGTAACAGACTCTGTCACACACCCCCTGCATTCTAAAAGTGTCATACGGCCATAGCCATCAACTGTAAAGGTTTCCACAGAATGCCCAGATGCCTGCCTCACATACTTCTCAACTTCCTACAGCAAGAAAGCTGTACAAAGCCATAAATAATTGAGGGACAAAGGCACAAAAATAGGGACACTCGTTAAATATTGCACTGGCAAACCCGGAAAGCTGACAGAATAAAATGTCTGTAGTAGCATGGACTTCCTGAAGGGTATGAAGACTGAAACACAAATGTCTGCCATGTGAAAGTGCCATACAGCCATAGCCATCAAATGTACAGATTTCTGCAGAATGCCCAGATACCTGCCTCACATACTTCTCAACCTCCTAGAGCAAGAAAGCTGTACAAAGCCATAAATAATGGGGTCTATATCAATGCACCGAAACGGATGAAGTTCGAACACCATATGTTCGAACTTCTAACCACGAAGTACAAAAACATTACAGTCTTAGAACAGCGATTTTTTTCCTAGGGAAAAAAATCGCTGTTCTAAGAAACACACACACAACACAAGCACAAAAAAACAGCAATCCACATACTGACACTTAAAATCCTACATCTAACCCTACACTAAACTGTACATACACTATCTATCCACTTACCTTAACCCAAACCCTAACCCTAAGGTCCGTCACTATTGCACACTCACCTGACCCATGCCCTAAACCTAACTCACCTATCCGGCCTTAACACTAAAGTCTGTCACTATTGCACACCCACCTCATCTGCGCCCTAACCCTAACTCACCTAACCATGCCCTAATCCTAATGTCCACACAATCGCACACTTACCTTAACCTGACCCGTAACTTCCCACCACAGTCCTCATAATTGTGAAGCCACAGAAATGGCCCACCAAATTCTTTCCCTGGGAAAAAATCAGTGTACTGTGGCTTTGTGATAATCAGTGTTCGAATTTCACAGTTTGAACATCTGGTGTTCGATCGTCAGCCATTTCGACAGACTGATATAGACCCAAATAATGGAGGGACAAAGGCACAAAAATAGGGATACTTTTTAAATATTGCACTGACATACCCAGAAAGCTGATAGAATAAAAGGTTTGCAGTACCACGGATTTCCTTAAAATCAAATGTCTGTCAGTATGGTCTGACCTAAACCTCAAGTGATTTGCCAATGATTTGCTAGAAAACTACAGTCATACTTCCTAACTTTATAAGACCAATAATTAAAATCTGTCCCTATGTGTCCCTTTACAATTTCCTTTACTGTGACTGACAAGGAGTACAGATACATATAAATAAAGTGGGTTTATGATTTATTTTCCATACTAAGGTATATTTAAGTGTAGCTGATTGGGTGTGCATGCTATGCCCCTCTCCTCAGCATTGCTGACACATCCCATAGGAGCTAAATAAAAATATACAGCTGAAATCCTCATGCTAGCATAATGTAGTGGTTAGAGTCCCAGCTTTGCATGCAGGTGTTCCACGTTCGAGTACCAAGGCAGGCACTTTATTTTTACACGGGAAAGCAGTGTTAAAATTATTATTTTAATTTTAAATTATGTAGTAATTGATATTTGTCAACCAGGGTAGTGTAGCTGGTCTAAAATGTAAGTGTGAGTGCATGTGAAATCACCCATGTATACACAAGTCTCCCATATATTATAGTCACACCCCATGGTAATGTAATGAAAGCACATAGAGGGATGTCATGTAAAGTAAATCATATGCACTTACTAATATGTCAATAATGATTAATTAAGTCATTAGCAGTGCTCAGCTATGCTTAGTTGGTGTAAGCATTGCTTAAATGTGAATGCTAAGCAGCAGTCAGCTCAGCTAAATGGATCTGCACACTGTTAAGCAATGCTCAACAATTACCCCTTTAAGCACTGTTCAACCCAGCTTATTGTTTTGCTCACTGCTTGGCTGAGCTTAGCATTTTCAAAATGGTCCATTGATGGCAAACAGTGGGAATATGGCCTTATTTAAACTGTGAAGGCGGGAATACAACCATAACCTGTTTAGTTTGATCTCTGCAGGAAGATGTTGGAGAGGAAGTGCATATTCGGGCACAGAGCTGGGGCATCCTGGAGTCCAGGGTCATGGCTGGACTCCTCATAGAAAACCATGACAATAGACTGCTGCAGGGCCAGTACCAGGTGTCTCAGTACAAAGCGGTGGCCAGGGACCATCTGGCATGCGACTTCACCAGTGCTGCTGTAATCACCTAAACTGGTGAGCAGGTACGAAATCATTATGCCAACCTAAAGCATAGGAAGGGGGCACTCTTGGCCTAGCTGTTCCTAGATGCTTGAGACCAGCATGCTCCAGCAGTTTGTCAGTATCCCAGATATAGCTGTACCAAATTCTAGCCTGACTATGTGATACACAGGTATGCATAATATTTGTTTCTCACCCTTACAGATGCAGAAGAGGCCCATGCCAACAGACTGACAAGGATGCTTCGATAGGCTGGTGTGTACAGATTTACCTTTCAGTATATATTGAAATAAATAAGAAGGAGTAAATTGTTTACTGTGCTCTGTGTGAAATGGTTAAAGAAATGTTTGCCAGATGAATAGTCATCTAAAGCATATGCAGTAGTAGAGCACTGTGTCATGTAACTACAATAAAAACCTAAACCACAAACTGTTGTGCCTATTCTGGTAAGTTGTTGTAGAAATAGAATGTGTACAGGTTCTGCATAGAAAATATGGCTTTGGCAGCATGAATTAACAGAGGTTGTTCTGAGAATCAACTAGTATGCAACACAGTTGACTGTGGAGTTGTAAATCAAGATGTACATGAAATATGTTATGCACTAAGATCTGAATCTGGAATACTAATGTCAAATGTATTATAGTGTGTTCCCTGCTGCAGTGCCTTGTGCTAACCTTTGTTTTCTAGCTCATATAATTTCAAAGGATTACTACACAGTATGGTAACTATCTATCATGCATGAATCTCAGGATTACAAGGTCAGACTGTCTAACCCACAGAGTATTAGGCAGAAAACAGTCAAACAAGAGAGAGCAGTTTCCCAGTAGCCCAGTGTGATGAGAAAAAGCCTTGTAGTTCGTTTTAGCACACCCAAACATGATTCAAATCCAGGAAGAGGTACTGAGATATGTGCATATATACACTCAAGAAATCTGGAATATTTGTAGAAACAGTCAGATAGTGGTAACCGATACTGTCTCCACAAGTCTTACAGGCAATAAGAGGTTTGTAGTATCTGTTTGAATGGTGTAACAATACACCATGTACAACTGTCCCATTGTCCAACCCCATGCCTGCAAATGACAGCAGGATAAGTACATACACCACGCCCACTGCCAGACACATGTCTCTCAAGTGTCACGCTGTCATGGATAGTGGTCACTGCTGCCAATCACCTTGGACACAGATAGGAATCCAGGTGTAATATGTTAGTAGCAGACTCATGCAACATCATTGCAGGGTACCCCTTCTTTGTCAAGTACGTAACCCTGACATGTAAAAGCCTCCCCCAGTAAAGTAGCCACAATTCACCCAGTCTGCCCCATGCCATTACAGGTTGACAATCTAACAGGTATGTATGTGCCACAAAAGCAGTAGGTAGATGTAAAGTGAGGGCAGACCTGTAGAGTATTGAGCAGTACTGTTGTGAAAAACAGAAGTCAATACAGTTGTTAGTGGACTTTTTATTCTCTCCTCCCACCCATCATCTGCATCAGTAATCATTATTCATATACTATGGGTATATTGTTCTCAAAGCCTATTGTTGGGACATGTGTTCCATCATTGTTTATATATTTCATTGGTTGCATATTAACATACCTTGTTCAAACACCATTATTGGTGGCCTATTGCCATCAGTATAACTTGCATGCTGTAGCAATGCTTACTGTTCTTCCATTTATGCATGTGTTCTGTTTGCTATGCAACTGTTTCAAATCTGTTGGTTTGGGTTAATGGGAACACTCATGCATGCTGTTATAACTAGTTTTACAATGTGTTGTTCTTGGCTAACCAATATATCTGGGAAAACAACAACACAATAGCACATTTGGAAAGACAGATCACGGTGGATCCACCTGTCCCACCCCATCTGGCCATGGTACCAGGCCCCAGCATGTCAGGGACCCAACCCAGAACATCACCCTCTGCCTGTCCTGCACCAGCTATGGGTGAAACAGCTTCAGGGGATGGGGCCCATCTCCACCCTGGGTACGGACGATGAGAGGAGCCCATCACCCACAGAATGTTCTGGGGTATGGTGCACAGCATCATCAGCTCCAAGTTGGGTGGGTAGCTGTACCAGATGAAGGGCCGCCTGGTGCACCTCGAGGGGCAGGCCACCCCTCTTGTCCAGACATAGCACAGCCACCCTTGGGGCCATGAAGGTGCAGCTGTGACTGCCCATAGATGGCAACCTCAGTCCTACTGTATCCATTTGGGGGCTCATGGGGCTCTGATTCCCAATGACCCTCCCCGTACAAGGTGTTTTCCCCCTTATTTGTCATATACCATCCCTCTCTGCTGTCTGCAAATGCTACATATCCTGCCAAACCTACATTCCCAAACATATCTACAGACCTTCCCCAACGTTCCACTCTCACCTAAAACAAAAAAATGGCACCTGTCCCACAGAAAAATAATTGACCCATACATAGCTCTACATTTCAGCCCCTTGTACAGTGAAATTAATTAATCTACCACAAATTATTCTACAAATGTCTGTTGCCAACACCTGTCTCTGTGGGGTGTGAGGCGGTAAATTCTAAATTCTACAGATTATTCACAGCTGTTGCTGCAAATGAAATTTAGAGCTATGGTCCTTTCCTACAACTGTCCTGCACATACCAAGCTGGTTTTCCTAATGTTTTACCTCCTACTAGCCCCCATTTCACCACTTTCCTATCACCCTTTTTTCTATTTCTTTAATTAAAATTAGCATGGGTGTAAGCAGGAGTAAGCAGTGCTAAGTGAATCTAAGAGGGCTTAACCATCTGATAGCATCGCTTAGCTCCAAGCAAAACTGCACAAACCCGCATACAACTGCATAAAAGTGTCTTAATCCTTCTGTCTCCATCAGCTCTTGTTCTGTCCAGCAATAAAATAATCAGCTGTGCCATCTCTCAAATCCAGGATGCTGTGCACTACAATCACAGCAACATACCACTACACCATCTGAGTTGCAGGAATTTATAATGTTTTTACAAACATATCATGCATTCTGGTCATTTAACATTAATGAAAAAAATCATCACTTCCAAGTCTTGAACCATGTTCCTGTGCACTACAATCACAGCAATGTACCTCTACACCATCTGAACTGGAGGAATTTATAACGTTTTTACAAACATATCATGCACTACAGTCATTTCGCATAAGGGAAAATATATATCTGTAGAACTCTTATTTACATATATATGTATATATAAATACAAACATATATATATATATATATATATATATATATATATATATATATGTGTGTGTGTGTGTGTGTGTGTGTGTGTGTGTGTATATATATATATTTATACATACATATATAGATAGATAGATAGATAGATAGATAGATAGATAACCAGCCTCTTACTGCAAGACGTCTGCAAAAACCTGACAAAGTTGGGGGATAAAGGGCAAACAATAGTGACATCTTTGAAATATGGCTGTTATACATGTTGAAGTCTGCTAGAGTAGCATGGTTTGATTTAACATATAATTCATGATAGATTCCATGTCTGAAACACACATGAATGTCATTATTTACAGATGTCGATGCTCACATCATCCCAGTGATTTCTCAGAAAACCCCGACTGTTATGGGGAGCAGACCAAACATATCAGCCACTCATCTGGACAGTGTCTAGACATCTGGACAGTGAAGAGGTATGACTGCAGTCATGTAACAGGAGAGAAAAAACAGTGAGACCTGCCAGCCATTTCACTCAACACCCTCTGAACCAAAGTAAGACAAACACAACACTACCCCAAATCGGTTCTGGGAAATTACCCATGTATTTCCAAATATAGCATACACTACAGGGATGGAACTGTAGGGAAAAGCAGATGTTGGTGCAAAAATGTCCACCCACAACCATTTGCACCACAGTCACAGCAGCATACTAGTACCTCAAATAAACTCTAGAGTAGAACGACTGTTTGAACAAACATATCCTTATTGCCAGTACACACTACACTGACATATACTGACCCAACTCACAGTCTATGGGCATCCTGAGGTGTTACAGGACATTGTCCAGTTTGCCCCTACAAACATATACACCTGACAGACCACCAGCAACTGTAGCAGCATGCACAGTCAGATAGAAAAGGAGCTATGACACTCACATCTGCTACTCTCCCTACTCAGCCCAACAAACATTTACACACAACACTGCTACACGATCTTGGCAGTCTGTTAACAATAGCCAGACATACATAACTCTCAACTGTACAGATTTCCACAGAATTTCCAGGGTGTGGGAAAATATTTATGGCCACTGCCACATACCACTTCCAGGAGTCTGCTAAGTCACTGGGATGATACCACCTTATAATGATATACCATACCTCTGAACCTCTTACTGCAAAACATCTGGACAAAGCATGACATACTTGGGGGACAGGAGGATGGAACGAGTGACATATCTCACATACTGGTGTTACAAACTGAAACAGTTGCTGATGTTACAGGGTTTGTTGTAACATAACATCCTTGAAGGATATGATATCTGAAACATTAATGGATGTCAACATTTACTGACTACAATCCTCACATTATCCTACTGATTTCACAAAAACAGAAGTCTGAGGAACAGACAAAACAGGCAAACCTCTGGGTGGTCTGTGGACATCTGGGCAACTGAAAGGTATGTCAGAGACATACCACTGTTAGACGTCGTCATGTAGAAAATCCATGTCCATACAAACCCTCTTAATCTGGCAATCCTCTATGTGTATAACAGCAATAATAACTTATAATCTGTACACAATTCTGGAGCTTTGTCCCCATGTTGTTGGGCCATCTCCGCATATTGTCCTGAGAGGTATTTCAACCTCCTGTCTGTGAAGCTGTAGCCCCCACACCTCCATAATGTCCTCCACAGAGGCAAGGAAAGGGGCAAAGCCCACATGAAGGACTTAATTATAGCACTGTGTTGCTATGGTATTGGCTAATGGAAAGACAACACAGCTGCTCTGGATGCAAGTAGCAAGTGGGAGACACCGATTGTTGCACAGGCCATCACCTGCTCATGAGCATTACTTACAAAAGGCAAGCTGCTGCCTATACAACTCAGGTCTGAACCCATCTACACAAAAACAGACTGCAACTACACAAACCTAACCATTTTCAGTATTCTGAGGAAACGCTTCAGCACTATAACAGGTATGTCAATCACATAAGCTTGTAATGGAATGCAGAAGAGGGGATGCAATAATGTCAAATAGTACATTAAACACTAGGTCACAACAAGACCTGCTGGACTCACATGCTGCTGTCCTACAGCTATGACCTTTCCTGCTTGCCCTGTCTGCATTGACATAGATTACACCACTGGCTCCTGAGTCACCCCAGCAAAGGTCAACTCATGTATGACTACTACTAGTGTGTATGTTGTGCAATACTGAGTTTGACACTGCCAGACCAGCTACCTGGGATGTTGCACATATCCATATGTAACCTGTGGATGGTACTATGATACATATGCTTGTCCTACAAATGTAAGAGACTTATATAGGGTAAGTGCATAGTACACAGCAGGCACAAAAGTGTGTGTTGAACTGTATGTTATATACTGACCCCATACCTGACAACTGCTCAGAGTTTTGCAGATTGACCACATGTCTGCTTCATATTTGTAGTCAATGACCCATACAGTTGTGTATTGTCTGGCACATCACTGGCAACCAATTAAAGATTGAAGTCATAACATAATGTGACAAATAATAATATGTCAAGAATCTCCATGGCAATACCCAGATCTGCTCTGAGTTACAGCATAATGGCATGAAAATTACAGAACCAACTGATATTGCCAGCATCCTGGCAGATAGTTTCAGTGCTAACTTTACCCTCCCTCTCACCCCCTAAAGGGCCCATACCTATACAGGAAAAATGCAGAGTCCCTGTAATCACAACTATGCAGGTAAAAGCTGCACTCTCTAAAGCCAAAAACACAGCATCCATGGGACCGGACAACATCCCAAGCTGCATTTTACATGAGCTTCAGAACGAACTTGCTCCCCACTTAAGCACCATGTTCAATAATAGCCTCACATCAGGCTTTGTGCCCATGGAATGGCGCACAGCAACAGTTATCCCACTCCACAAAAAGGGAGCCAGCACTGATCCTGGGAACTATCAACCTATTAGCCTGATGAGCCTGGTCTGCAAGGCCATGAAATGTATCATCATGGAACTCATAAACAAAGACATTGGTAATTTACAAACGCTGGATCCCACCCAGTTTGGGTTTGTGAAAGTCAGATCATGCCTCGTGAACCTGATCGACTTCTTTGGCAGTCACCAAAGCTGTAGATGAGGGTAAGGTGGTTCACACAGCCTATCTTGACCTCATCAAGGTTTTTGACACCATCCCCCTTTCTGGAATTATAGTTAAACTCACTAAACTAGGTATAAATCCCTACATCACAAGATGGGTTGCCCACTGGCTCACTGACAGAACCCACACTGTAAAAGTTGCAGACTCCAAATCCGACCTCAAAGCAGTGACAAGTGGAGTACCACAGGGTTCTGTCCTGGGACCTCTCCTGTTTGGTATCTATTTCTCTTAAGTACAGGCTAACACAGAAGGCCTCTGGCTAATGAAGTTTGCAGATGACTGCAAACTAGGAGCCATTGTCATGTCCCCAAATGATGTGGACATCCTACAGAAGGGCCTCGCTAAGACAGATGCCTGGTGTCAGAGCCATGGCCTCAAGCTCAATGCCAAAAGTGCAATGTCATCCCCTTTGGTAAAAACTCTGTATCCATGAACTACCACATAGGCAGCAATCTACTTAACACTGAATGTGTGATAAGAGACCTTGCGACCCAGGTGGACAGTAGTCTCTCTTTTGATAGTCATATCACCACAGTAGTCAGGAAGTCCTTCTACGTGGCACACCTCATCATAAAAAGATTCTCATCCAGGAAAAAAGAGGTCATTGTTCCCCTCTACTCAACACTCATTAGACCCATTATAGAGTACAATGCCCCTTTTGAAATGCACTTCACAAGACATCTGCAGCACCTGGAAAGGCCACAGAAGTACCTCACACAGAGGATTACTGGCCTCAAACAGATGCCCTACACTGACCACCTCAAAAAACTCCAGCTTTACTCTGTAGCATATCGCCTACTCCGAGGTGATCTCTGCCTAACACATAAAGCTATGTCAAACCCAGAGCTGTGGACATGCTACACCTAAAGAAATCCCAATCCCTCCAAGCCACATGCTCTAGAGACCTAAACCTTGTTACCACAATAAACAGGACATGCTGGAGGGATAGATTCCTATCCCAGAGATTTCCCATACTCTGGAACAGGCTACCCATCTATGCCAAGCAAAGTTCGTCATTAGCACTTTTCAAGAAAAACCTTGATGAGTGGATGGGAAAGAGGAAATACACACCGGGGATCACTTCTGTGTCTCTGCTCAACAGTGGCACAGGAAAATAACTTTCTTGGGTGGCATAAGCCAGGGAACCTTGTGGACTAGGCTTACATAGGCCCTTGGGCTGATAGCCTAGTACTTACCTATGAACCTATGAATAGCATAGATTTGATTGTAAGAAGTCATATCCTGTGGAGTAGACATGTGAATGCAACACCGTCTTTGCTAGCAACTACTTGTGTTTCAGCTAGATTCATAAAGTGACATTATTTTCTGTACTTTGCCCACCAGTGACATGTACTCTTGTGCAGATGTCTTGCTCTAACAGGAGCTACGTGTGTTAGCATGAAACCCATGTCAATGCAGGCATACCTTGTCCTGTAGGAGCCCGACATTTGTGCAGTCACTGACACCTGCTTTGGAGTTGTGGAGAGCTCACTAACCTTGCAAAGTTACTCATCCCATCATACATTAAGACTCCAAATAGAGGGCTGTGAAGCCACAGGAGGTGGAGTGTGAACATAACATACACATACGCACCTCCAGGCTGGCCAAACAGCATGATGCATGAGAGACATCCCAAGTACAGTTAACAGTTGACAAAACACCTGTACAAATCATAGCTAGCTACAGGCCTCCAACCATGACTATGGACACCCACCACACCTATTGGGACTTGCTTGAATCTGTCAGGATTCAATCATCTACCCTGCTCCTGGGTGACTTCATCTACCCAACCATGTGCATGTGCACTGCATGTGCATGACCTATGCCACCTGAACATAAATACACAGATTCCCCAGCTTCCTCAATGACAATGCAGTGGATCAGCCGGTCAACACTCCTATGACAGGTAGAAATAACCTGTACCTCATCCTAACCATCATGAGTAGCTACTGTAGTACTCCTACAGTGTCATCCTCTTTGGTAAGATCTGACCACATAGCCATCACTGTTCAGGTCACCATCTGCCCTGCACCCCCTCCTTGTCAGGGTCAAACAAAATTAACTTTACAAAAATGACTATAAATCTCCCCAGAGCAAGTAGAAGTAACTTTACAGCAAACATCCCATCAGTTGGAACTATCAGTAGTATCCAGCCCTACACCACAATACTATGTGGGTACCTACATAGCTGTATAGACTCAGCAGTACCTGACAGGACAACATCATCTCCCTCAAGGTAGGTTAAACATCCATGGTGGACAGCAGCAATACACAAATACCATAATTGGTAGAAATAATTGATGGACATGGCCAAGAAGGAACAGATGCCTTATTGGAAGCAATGTCACCTTGGTCTGCGCAAGCAAATAAGGTCACAGGTGAATTATCCTAAGGCTATCTTTGAGTGCAAATTGGACACATCCACCAAGGCCAATCACTAGGCCTTCCACACGTGTCTGCAATCCCAGAGGCAACACACAAATCTTCTCTGTAGTCGTGGTCAATAACACCACATACACATACAGCATAGATATAGGCAACCGGCTGCAGATGGGGTGAAGTGTAAACATCACCCCCTTGTTCCCCCATTGGTTCACATGTGCATGCACAGCACCTGCCCCCTCCTTTCATCATCAGGAAGCAAGTCCATAATGCCCTCTCAAAGGCAACACACAGAAGTCTCCATAGGCCTGATACCATCCCTGACTGCATCCTATATGAACACAGGCATGGGCTCTTAGATCCATTCCACATTGTAGTCAACCACAGCCTGAGCAGTGGTGTCATCACATCTGCACAGAAGAAAGCCACTGTCATTCCTATACACAAAGGTAGAACAATCCACTGACCTAGGCAATGATATGCACATCAGCCTAACTAGCCTGCTCTGCAAGGGCATGGAAGGCAATATCAAGCACATTATGAGCAGAAATATTAGCAACATCAAAATGCCTGAGACCACACAGCATGGTATTGTCAAAGGGAGATCAGGCCTGTTAAACCTGGCCAACCTCTCTGAATTGGTCAACAGACACAAGGACGAAGGGCAGATCTTGAACTATGTCTACCTTCACCTAGCCCAATTTTCCCTCAATAATCCCCAGGCAGCCAGGATACATTCACCTAAACAGCTAGGCACCAACCTGTATGTTACCAGATGGGTAGCTAACTGGCTCACTGATAGTACCCACTCAGTCAAAGTAATGGAACCCACCTCTAGTAGTAGAGCCTTCCAAAGTGGTGTATCCCAAGGATAAATCTGGGGGCTCTACTGTTTGAGATATACATATCTGAGGGTACAGGACAAAAGCAGTGGTCTGTGGCTAACCAGGTGTGCAGATGCTTGCAAGCTGGCCACTGTCTTACATTCCCCTACTAATGTGAGCATTCCTCAAGAGACCCTCACCCAATTAATAACTGGTGCAAGAATCATTTCTGCAAAGTGAATGCCAGGAGAGGCATCATTCTCCCTGCTGTGGCAGATGTCATTCACACAAATTATGACAGTAATAATGTACTGAGCATGCAATCATGTGTGAGTTAACTTGTGCACCAAGGTTGGTAGCAACCTGACAGTTTCCCACTGTATGGGCACCATTGTATGGAAGGCTGTCTACATGGCCCACCTCACAAATATGGGTATGTCACCCACGAACCAGGATGCCATAACATCCCTGTACTACACCCTTATCAGACACATTACTAAGTGAAATGGCTCCTTTGGCATGTACCTTGCCAAGCAAATGTAGCAGTTACAGAGACCACAGAGGTTTCTGACCAGACAATTCCAGGGTCTGCAACACCTGTCCTAAACAGGTAGACTGAAAGCTTTGTCCCTGTACTCAGTCTCATACAGACTGATCATAGGTGACCTGTGTCTGGCATACAAGGACATGTCCAAACCAGCCTTTGTGGCATTTCTTCATATATGTAAGACAAATTGCACTCATACATCATGCACGCAAGGCCCTCACCTGGTCTGTGACATGTATAATACTTGTTGGTGGGATAGTGTAGTGTCCCACTCAATACACTGTCTGTAAAATACACTCCCTCCCCATGTCTAGCCGAGTATGGGTATAGCCCTCTTGAAGAAGAAGCTGGATGACTGCATGAGAAACGGATGAGACATGCCTGTGATCCTGCATGTGTTCTGGCTGGACAGATGAAACAGGTGCTGGCCTGGAAGGGGCATGGGTGAAAGTCTGGGCCAGGCTTATGAGGCCATCTGGGCCAATAGTGGGTATCATCTTATGATGCTATGATCCTAGTACTTTACATGTTTCCTGTATGTATTGCAGACTGTCCTGCAATGTTGTCTGAAATGAAACCATGTGAGGCTGAACTGTGTATGTACTGCAGTGATAGTGTATAGTCTTGTTCCCTCATCAGTTATCATCACACATTGTTACACCTTGTTATTTTGTGTGGTCTGTATAGCAGTAAGTCAATTCTTACAGTACGTGCATATGCACTTGGTGACACTGTAAAGTTCACTCAAATAGCCTTGTTCTTGGCCAGAATTACCTTTTTACTACTAGGCCCATCACACAGTAGGATTTGATGGAGGTCCAGGGAGCACACAAGTCCAGTATAAACCACACAGCTAGTAGCAGCCACCAAAGATATTTGAGCAAAAGCAGCAGTCAATCACTTTTGTCTTACATCAAGACTTAATCAGAACTGCAGTAATCACATAAACCACACAATATAAAGGAACATCCTGTAATTGTGTGGTTAAAATTGACCAATACAAATAATGATTAAAAATTAATTAATTAATTAAAAACTTGAAAATGTAATGACAGTTTGAAACAGTGTGTATAAGTGATAAAACAGTGCCAAAGAAGTATGTAGTAACAAGAGTATCAGGATAATGAAACCAGACAAGGGTGGAAGAATAGTTGTGATGGACGTCAATGACTATAATAATCATATGCATGAGTTGTTTTTCAGCAAGACTTATGTCCAGATATCTAAGAATGAGCTCAATGTTGCCTATTCAAAAACTGATATCTGTCTGTATGACATGATTATGCAGGGGACAAGTTAACAGTGACACGTACGATTATTTACTCAATCAGCATCCAGTGGTAGCAGGCATCTCTGGGATACCCAAAATCCATAAAGATCTCCAAAGTCCACCTTTGAGACCCATGGTGGATATGGATAGAAGCAATACCTTCTACATAGATTGCTAAAACTATCAGTCACTGAAATCCCACATATTTGTAAGGATTCTTGGGATTTTTTGGCCAGGCTAGCGAAGCTCAGGTTCTTGAGTGATTGTATTTTGGTCACAATAGATGTCCAAAATTTATATTCTCTTATTCCCTTCAAGGTAGGTTTGGAGTAGTTGGAAATTATTCTGTCTGACATAGGACTTTTGTTGAATAATGATATTAACATGGCTTGTACACTTATGAATCTGGTTTTGACCAACAATTTTCTTTATTTTGAAGGCCAGTTGTTCAAACAGGCAAGTGGGGTGGCCATGGGGGCTTCTTGCTCCCCAAGCTTTGCCAACTTGGTAATGGCCTATTGAGAGAAGCATTATATATTTAATAGTCCCTTTGCTGAATGTTGGTCATTCTATATTCATTTCCTGGATGATATTTTTATCATGTGGGATGATTCTGCCACAAAATTAAATGAATTTCTTGTATACATCAATGACAGTACATCTTTCCTAAAGTTTACCCATACGTTTGATCATGATTCAGTGGCCTATTTGGATGTATTGATAACCAAGGATTATTCGAGAAATTGTTTTTGTTCCAACATCTACCATAAAAAAAGTTTCCAGCTCTTACCGCCATTTTGATAGTTGGCATCCACAATTTCAAAAGAGGGCTGTGGTCAAGGGGCAGTTGGTCAGACTTGCTCATATATCTGATGATACCACCTTCACTGTTGAAATGGACAAGTTGATTAGCATGTTCAGTAAAAGAGGTTACTCCCTGAGTTATTGGACAGTATTAAAGAAGAAGTCCACGGTAAGAGGAGGACTGTTTTTTTCAAACCACTACTACCTATTTCCGGTGGTCAAACTGATGGCCATTTGGCTGGTAATAGCTTGTCCAAAGAAACACAAGCATCAATTGTCCCTTTTAAACATTCACTAATAGTCACCTTTTTTGTTAACATCGATGATGTAGTGGACACAATGCGTAATTTTTGGCCAATTGTGATGAGTATCAGTGAAGTCAAAGATTTGTTCGGGGTCAAGCCAAAGGTTGTGTTCCGAAAGGGCAAGTCTTTTAAGAAACTTTCTAGAAATGAAATAAGATGTGAGTTGTTCAAGTAGACTTAAGGGCATGTACAATGCAATCATTGCAATTATTGTCAGCATATTTTATTGTGGGACTCATTTTTCATCAGGAATAGGAAATGTAAGGTAAAAAAACACTTCAATTTTGTATCCAAGGAGGTGGTATATGGACCTCTTTGTCAATGTTGTAAGGCACTCGACATTGGAAAGACTAGTCATAAGGTGAAAGAAAGAATTTATGAACACTTGAATGATATCAAGAAAGGAAAGAACACCAATGCCTTGCATAGGCATATTTCAGCTTTTCCTGACCGCCACTTCAGATTTTGTATAGACATATTTCAGCTTTTCCTGACCACCACTTCAAGTTTGTAGTGTTGGGCTATACTTAATGGGATGCAAGGGGTTTTAGCACAGAAGAACATATCAATAGAAAGGAATTCATTTGGATTTTGATGTGTGATGCACGCACTCCCCCTGGGCTTAATGAGTGCTGTTCTATTACCTCAATCCTAAAATTGAAATGTATGGAGGGGTAATTCATCAGTCATCTTTATAATTTGTAGTATATACATTGTTTTAATGTGTTTGGCACTGTTTTTTCACTCATGCACACAGTTTCAAATTGTCATTATATTTTCAAATTTTTAATTAATTAGTTATTTTTTAAGCATTATTTGTATTGGTCTGTTTTAACCACATAACTACGGGATGTTCCTTTATATTGTGTGGTTTATGTGATTACTGCAGTTCTGATGAAGTCTTGATGTAAGACAAAAATGCTTGACTGCTGTTTTTGCTCAGTAAATCTTTGGTGGTTGCTACAAGCTGTGTGGTTTATACTGGACATGTGTTCTCCCTGAACCTCCATCAATTTTTCTTGTGTGGTTCCTAGTTTCTCTTATTGGACACAGTAGGATTTGTTACCCTTTGTTGTGGGCCTGACAGTAGCAGTGAAAGAGATGGATTGTGGCAGGCAGAACTACTGTAAGGTCTGCCTAAAGGGCCCGTAGGTGTCACAGCTGTGCCAGACTGTATCAGGAGTGTGTTTGTGTTTGTGTGTATCAGCAAATGTGATACTGCAGGGTATTAATTTACATATGTTGTGTTCCTCTCACAGGTGAACACAGGTGTTGGTGTCCCTCCCCCTCACAACCTGATGTCAGTGTCTTATTGGACTCCCATGATGATGGTGGTCATAGTGAGGCACAGGTGGGGTTGTTGGTGCCTGGATCTGTGCCATTGTTTGGTATCCCACTTTCACCCACCATGTCCCTGCACACAGTCAGTATGCCTACACATGCCCAGACCCCAGAAGCCACAGATAATGGGCAGGTTAAGGGTGGTAGCATGGAACAGGCTAGTGTGTTGTGTATGGCAAGAGAGAGTATAGACACCAGCCACAGGCAGAGAGCAGGTGAGGTCAAACACAGGCAGCTGGACAAGGGTTCTCAACAGAGGACTGCTGCTAATCAAGCCCCTGCTGCAAGTGCCATGGCAGGTGTCACCAGATGCATTTTACTGTCCATCATGAAGGTAAAGGCGTGCACTGACTGCAACACAAGACAGATGCTCAGGGTCATGAATGCAGCACTCCCTGCCATGCACGATGGCTTCCACAACAGTTGTGATGTCATATGTTATCTTGCCAATGTTGTGGATGGATAGTAGGGAGAGACATTGTCACTGCTCAACCATGCAATGTCTGTGCTTGAGCATGTGGTGCGAGGAGGGCATCAGACAGGTGGACAGAGGTCAGCAACATGATCAGCTGTGAGCCCACATGACTGTGCACATTCAAAGCCCTATAGTGGCGGTACCAACAGAACTACTGAAGGGAGGGTGCTGTCCACACCACACCAGAGCAGGCCATAGACATGCTGTCCTGGCCAGTATCATCAGGGACGTGGGTCCAACAGACAGCAGTCACCATTAGGGAGTAGTACTGCATCTGTCCTTGGGCCTGGTGGTGCCAGTGATACTCCTGGCAGAACCAGTTACTGCATCCCTGTCAAGAGACGGTGAACCATACATCCTGCCATGTATGGTCCACAGCTGACCAATATAGCCTTGTGTCAGGCATCCACAGTGCTTGCAGGTATGCAGACAAACACTCACACATTCCTATCCCAAGCTAGTCACCACCAGACATGCACAGCTCCTCTGCATGGCCCAGTTGAACATCACCCCTCCAGACACACACACACACACACACACACACACACACACACACACACACACACACACACACACACACACACACACACACACACACACACACACACACACACACACACACACACAATGTCAGACATATGGCCCAATTTAGGCCGCTGGCAATCCAAAACCACACCCTGTGCATGTGAAGATACATGTGCCACAACCCTGTTATCTGTACCATCAATGCACAGACATGATCATATGGGTCTGATGCACAGGTTGACTATGGTACAGTTTAACAATGTCATGCTGTGTAAGGTGCTCTTTGCTGGCAGTGATTATGGGTACATATTGAGGTTTATATACCTTGCTAACCATGATGCACTAGTGCTGTTAGTACTGCTGATTGACTGTAGTGTCACATACTGTATTCTGGCTGTGTTCCAGGTGTCTGTGTTTCTGCAGGCTGTGGGCCTGCTGACAGTAGCAATGATGAGTAAGGCAGAGTGGAAACACAGTCACCTTTTCATAACCAAGGTACAGCTGTACATGTACATGTTTACCAGGTGTGTTTACATGCAACAGTGTGTGAGGGGCAATTGTGGCAGACAGTATGACCTTGCATACATACCCTTGATACAGCCACCTAGCCTGCGTACATGTCACCTGGGTGTTCTGTAGGACTGCAGGCTCACACATACAAAAGAGGTTACTTGAGTACTGTCACTAGGTCCCTCACTAGATTAACCATTACATTCACTGCAACAGATTAATCTATCAGCACCTGTTGTCCCTGTCATTTCTGTCACATCCACTCAACAGTCATGCAGTTGATGAGGGTTTTCCTGGTACTGTGTATGACTGGTTTGGGGTATGTATTCCTGACACAGATCAGCCTGTGTTAGTCTAACCTGATAATCACCAGCATGTCTGTCTGCTATCTCATATGCATGTCTGGTCTGTCATGCTGGTAGTGCACACAGAGTCATATTCCTGTACATGGGGCAGCTGACGAAGGGCTGAGCACAGCCCCTACCTGCACATTCCTATTACTGATAGTGCTAGATACATAACACAGATAGCACAGCAGTACTGTAGTGTGGCAATGTCTGCCACTACTATTGAAGTGGGTGACATTGCAGGGATTGTTAAGATTGGCAATGGTGGGTTCAGAGGCCCTTACCATGTTAGAGCCTTCACACACACACACACACACACACACACACACACACACACACACACACACACACACACACACACACACACACACACACACACACACACACACACACCACTGCATGGGACATGCATTGAGACACACATGGTCAAAGAGGTGACAGTTATTAGAGTAGATCACCTACCTATCTATTAATGTACAATGCACAGTGATATGACCATTGCAGCACAGTGGCTTGGTGTTAAAAACTGTGTAACTGTACTTGTATGGTGGATGACATCTGTATGGGCTGACACTAGGTTGGCAATGGGGGAGTTCACAGGGTGGAAAACACACACAAAATGGTATAGCCATCACATATACA